>NW_026909187.1:0-132086 GCF_033115175.1 Lepus europaeus
GTCCCCAGGCGGCCATCTGTCCTCTCGCTGTGCCCTCGTGCAGTGGCAGGGCTGAGGGAGAACTCTGGGCTGTGTTTAGGAGGGCGCTAACCCCATTCGTGAGAGCCCCACCCTCTTGACCCAATCACTTCCAGAAAGTCCTGCCTCCTGATGCCACCCTGGGAATCGGGACAGCAACACCGGGGCTGGGGGGGACGCAGGCAGTCAGAGCCTTGAACTTGGGTCTGTGGCTCTACGTGGAATCTATGTGGAATGCTTTATTTTTGAGATCTATGCAGTAGCCTGGGAAAGCAGTGGAAGACGGCCCGAGTGCTTGGGCCCCTGGGCCACACGGGAGACCTGGATGAAGCTCCTGGTTCCTGGCTTTGGTCTGGCCCAGCCCTGGACATTGTGGCCTTTAGGGAGTGAATGAGTGGATGGAAGATCTCTCTATATATGTATTACTCTGACTTTCAAACTAATAAATAATAAATTTCTTTTCTTTATCAGAAAAAAAAAAATACCCCAGTGGCTTAACAGGCAAAATAGGTGACCTTGATACAGGAGTCTGTGAGGCAAATATTTAGATTGTTTATTTCATCTATCTGAGAAGCTAAGAGAGAAAGAGAGAAATCTCTCATCTGCTGGTTCACTCTGCAAATACCTGTTACCGCTGGGCGCGGGGCCAGGCCAAAGCTGGGAGCCAGGAGCTCCATCAGGTCTCCCGCGTGGCTGGCGGGGACCCAGGGACTTGAGCCGTCACCGCTGCCTCCCAGGGTGCTCTTTAGCGGCAAGCTGGACTCGGGAGCGGGTGTCAGGCCGGACCCTGGGAGGCTTTGTGACGCACGGCCGGAGCGTTTGGCCGTGTCTGCGTGTTTCCGGGCGCTCAGCGCCGTCGCCATGTCTCCGGGTTGGGGAGGTGTTGGCTCAAAGGAAGCAGCAGTTGGAAAGAGAGGCCTGGGGGTTCCCCTTGGCCTTCACCACCCATCAGTGGGAAGCCTCACCCTGGGGCCGGAATGAGCGTCTGCCTTGCCCCAGGGCGGTGCTGCCGGCTCCCAAGACCAGCTTCCCCCACAGTGGCGGAGGCCGAGGCCAGTGGCTGCACAGGATGAAATGCCTGACGATGACAGATGAGAGCAGGTGTCTTCGCCGCGGTAGCGTCTCTCGAGAGCTCAGCAGTGTCATGGGGCGGTGGCCGTGGCGGCCGCGGCAGCTCTCTGCTTCTCACCTCTGGCCCACGCCCATTTCTTGGTCCTTCCGTGGCTTCCGTGGCTTTGAGGGGGCGTTGGGGAGCCCTGGGCAGCGCTCTGCGCCGTCACAGGTTTTGGGCGGAAGCAGCACAGGGGTGCAGTGCCTGGTGGGGACGTCGCATCAGGGGTCTGTGGCGTCAGGCGGTGGTGGCCAGGTTTCTTGGATGTGTCCCAGGCCCTCCCCAAGGGCATGTGGTGTGTTTGCGGGGGAAGGGGGGGGGAGGGGCCCTCTCTCACCGTGTGTGGGCTTTTGAAGCTTTGTGGGAAGCAGGGGCCCCCAGCCCACTCGTCCTGTGCACGTGGGAGAGGAGAGGGGCAGCTTTCCCTCGAGTCCGCGCCGCTGGAGGCCGGGCCGCTGGTGCAGGGTGCAGGGTGCAGGGTGCCTGTCACGGTGAACGCGTTTGATGTTCATGGTCTCATCATACCAGGCCGGGCCTAATGGGACAGGTGTTGTCCAGCGCCAGCCCGGCCATAGGCCTTCCACCTGCTGCCGCCTGGCCCTTGCCCTGCCCATGTGGTGAGGGGCTGCCCAAGGCTTCAAGGGTCCTGCCACGCCTTTCCCTATGGCTCATGGCGCCGTCTCTCGGCCCGCAGGGTGCCGGCTGCGCTGAGCAATGGGGAGGCCGTGGACGCGGCTCTCCCAGGGGCCCGGCGCTCCAGCTGGAAGCGGAAGAGCTCCCGTCGCAGTAAGTCCCCCTGCACCGGCCGGTGCGCCCACCTGGGGAGGGCCAGGGTATCTCAGAGTGTCCTCCCGGCCGGCGAGCACCCTCTGTGGGAGGGTGGCTGCTCCCGGGGGAGCTGGGATCTGGGAAGAGATCACATAGGTAGCCAGCCTCATGCTCCTCGCCTGGGGACAGAGCAGGGCTGGGGGTGGGGGGCTACGCTGGTGGCCCTGACCAGGTCCCTCTGGGCACACAACCACACAGAGGCAGGCAGGGGCAGGGCCGGGGGCAGCCCTGAGCGCAGGGAGAGGCAGCAGGTTGGGGAGAGAGGTCCCGGGCAGAGGGTGGGCTGTGCACCTGGGTAAGCAGCAGGGGCTCTGTCTGGGCATGGGGGTGTTAGGGGCTCAACTGGGCCAGGGGAAGCTGTGACCTGGCCACTGCTGGGGTCCACGCCCAGGGGCCACGGAGGGCCAGTGACATGGTCCCTGTTGGCTTTGGGTCCCTTTGCTGGGTGGACCGCAGGCTGGGGAGGGCTGTCCTGGGCCCCCAGGGGAGGGAGGCTGAGGGCCCCTGGCAGCATCTGTGGGGCAGGAGTTTGAGGCTGTGGCAGGTTCCCAGGGAAGCCTCAGTAGGGGCTACGCTCTGTCTTCTTCCTGCCCGAGGACAGGCTCCCATGGGGGTGGGGGAGGGGTGGGGGCTGCTTTCCCAAATCCCGGCTCTACCCAGCCAGGCCTGGGTGACTGAGGGTGCCCGGGGCCAGGGTGCAGGTGCGGGACTGCGTGTGTTCCCTGCAGGTGCCCGGACAGCTGCTGTGGCAGCCAGATGGGCAGGCGGGCGGGCGGGCGGGGGTCTGCGGTCACTGGCAGGCGCCTGGAGAGGCTGGGGGCGGGGAGACGCTGGGAACCAGCATCCCCTGAGAGCCGGGGCGGCTGAGCGGCCAGGACGCGGCCAGCCGCCAGCTCTCTCTCCACTCGCAGTCGAGCGGTTCACGTTCCCCGCCCTGGAAGAAGATGTGATCTACGACGACGTCCCCTGCGAGAGCCCAGAATGCCCATCAGCCCGGTATGGCCTCTTCCCAGCCCTGCTTCTCTGCGGTGGGGGCGGGGGCTGGGGAGGGCGGTGGGCAGGGACTGGGAACCAGCTTCTGCTTCTGGTTCCTCCCCTCCCTCCCAGCCCCAGTGCCTTTCCGTCTGGCATTTGAAAACCACTGTGGTCATCTAGGCCGAGGAGCCTGGGGCTGCCGGGGGCGTGGCCAGGCTGGGCTGGCTTTGGGGGCCTGGCTGGGCGACTTCCAGCTGTGAGTGGGATCCATGGATCATTTCACCCCTCCCCCCGCCTTGCTTCCTCTCTCTTGGAAATGGGGCAGAAAGTCTGGGTTGTTAGGCTGAAGGAAAAAGCAGAAAGCCCCTACAGTCCCCAGGACCCCCGGGTCAGAAAGCGGTTGGGGGGGGGGGGAAGTCTTGCTGCAGCCGCCCGATGGGAGGGAGCAGGGACAGTGGGTCAGGGCAGCTGGAGAGCCCTGTGTGCCGACCTCCGAGGCCAGAGACTCCTGGCGGGGTGGGTATCTTGTTTGATGGGTTTGGCAGACAGGAACTCGAGGCAGCACTGGGCTGGCACCTGCTCCCTGTGACTCCCGTTCTCTGTCCCCCACCCCAGGGGCTCTGGGGGGCCTTCTCGGCAGGTAAAGCAGCTTGGGCTCCTGCTGCGCATCCTCCGACCCGGCAGAGGTTGGCAGGGCAGGGCGTTCGGCTCCCGTTGCCACCAAGAGGTGACGCCCCCGCCCAGGTCGCGCAGCCACAGCTCTGTCTTTTCCGTGCCGCGCTGCCTCCTGTCTTCAGGGGCTCCTGTCCTGTGGGAAACACGACGTGGTGTCCTCAGGGCCTGGGAGGACGTGGCCCGTCTGCAGCCCTGCCTTGAGGTGGTTAGGAGCAGGTGGCCTGGGGTGCAAATTCGTGACCACGGTCCCTAGGCCCTTGACCCCTGCTTGCCGGGCTGTGGAGGCTTAGGTGAGACCAGGCTGCAAAGAGCTGGACTCAGGGCGCCAGAGTCACAGGGCCTCTCTAGGCAGCGCTGTCAGTGCCGAGGGCCCAGCACCGGCCGGCCCCAGGCCTGACAGGCTAAGCGGGAGTGCGGAGAGGAGGTGGTGCGAGGTGCAGGTGCCGGCGGCCTCACACAGGCCTGGTTCACATCCTGCCTCTGCCGCTGGGCCTTGGCTCCTTCGTAATCGAATTAAAAACATCGTCCTGAGCGCATAGGCCTCTGTGGAGGGCTGCGCAGAGAACCCCTTCACTCCCAGGGCCTCAGTTGGGCATCTGTAAAATGGGACTGGTCACAGCTCCGCCCTCAGGGAGTGGTGCGGATTCCACGTGGGCTACCGAGCGGGCGGCAGCGAACGCCTGGGAAGGGGTGGTGATCTTGGGCGTCAGCGAAGCCCCCGGCAGCAGAAGCAGGGCTCCCCTTTGAGCTCCCTGGAGGCCCAGGGGTTCACACTTGGTCCGGGGATCTTGTGACCTATCTCCCCGCTGTGGGGGCATTTCTAAGGAAGCTCCAGGGTGGCCCCTGGGGCGGCGTGACGGTCGGCGGCCTGACGGGCTCCAGCCCCGCTCACTGTCTGCCCATCACCAGCCCCGTCGCTGCTCTAGGCCCCATTTCTCATCCAATAGGAGGGGTGCTACCTTGCACCCTGCATGCCCCAGGGCTGCTGGGAGATGTCGCGCGTGACGAAGAGGCAGGCGGGCAGCCATGGTTCACCCCACGGAAGCACAGAGCTCCCAGGTGCTCCGTGGCTCCTTTCGGGTGCCCGTGAAAGCTCTGTGGTTGCTGCTCACGGGGCATCCCCCGCGGCCAAAGCACAGCAGTGCGGCCTTCTATGGTCATAGCCCTGTGCGCCAACTGCCCCATCTCTGGGGACAGCGGGCTCTATTATTTTTGCTTAAAAATACCTCATGGCCCATCCTGGTCCTGGAACCTGAGTCTCCTGCTGAGCCCCCTGCATGTTCTCCAGTAGCCACCCCCCCAGCCCCCGCCCCAGCTTTCCCGTGGGGTGCAGCAGGGGCCGACGGTGCCCAAGCCCTCCCGGGGGCCGTCAGGCCTGGCGGGCAGCTGCCCCTGTTGGAGGCTTGCCCGGGGTCTCCTGTCAGCTGGTGGTTAGCAGCCTCAGGGGGAGGTCTCCGGGCCCCTCCTCTCTCACCCTTGCCCATGCCCAGCTTCCTGTGTGCTGTCTGACCCCGCGGGCTCACGCCCGACCTCCAGGTGACAGAGCTGGGGCTGGGCCCTCTGTTCCCGCCCACCCCAGGACAGGCTTTGGGGCTTTGGGCCATGTTGCCAGCGACATGTCACGCAGCTGGACAGGGCTTAAGGGCGACGTGTCAGAGCACGGGAAGAGAGGAACACGGGGACACAGACTGCCTTCCCGGTGAGAGACTTCATTGCTCCCGCACCAGGGCTTGTATCTCACCACTCACCAATGTGCTCCCTAAGGTCACTACCCTGACCAGTATCACCGTTGACACACCCCTCGGTATCGATGTGCTTAGCACTAACCGTATACTTAACGCGTATAACAACACTCAACTGCTAGCACTTAACAACGTAACTCCAGGTTACAACACTGTTCCATTAACGGCAACACTAAAGAATTACTGGAACGAACTCTTAACGCTAATTAATATCAATATCAGTAATACTACTTGAGCTTATTCATTAATCCACAGCCCACAGCCCACAGTGTTAACGTAGCTTGGAGGGCAGTCGTCTGTGGACAGCAAGGGGTCTACCGTTGTTTTCAGTCTCGGGGTCGAAGCACAGTCCTGACATGGCTGACGTGACTTACAGAGGCTGCGTGCTCAGGGTTCGTAGCGCGGCCACGCAGAGTCAGTGTTTAAGGTCCGGAGCTCCACGTCCCGGCAGAGACGGATCTCGGATCAGTCACTTACAGGCAGGAGTCGTGGGGTGGCTGCCACTCTGGGCAGTGGGCTCGGATCAGTCACTTACAGGCAGGAGTCGTGGGGTGGCTGCCACCTCTGGGCAGTGGGCTCGGAGCAGTCACTTACAAGCAGGAGTCGTGGGGTGGCTGCCACTCTGGGCGGTGGGCTCGGATCAGTCACTTACAGGCAGGAGTCGGTGGTGGGGCTGCCACTCTGGGCAGTGGGCTCAGATCAGATCACTTACAGGCAGGAGTCGTGGGGGCTGCCACTCTGGGCGGTGGGCTCGGATCAGTCACAGGCAGGAGTCGTGGTGGGGCTGCCACTCTGGGCAGTGGGCTCGGATCAGTCATAGGCAGGAGTCGTGGGGTGGCTGTCACTCTGGGTGGTGGGCTCGGATCAGGTCACTTACAGGCAGGAGTCATGAGGTGGCTGCCACTCTGGGCGGTGGGCTCGGAGCAGTCACTTACAGGCAGGAGTCGTGGGGGGGCTGCCACTCTGGGCAGTGGGCTCGGATCAGTCACAGGCAGGAGTCGTGGGAGGGCTGCCACTCTGGGCGGTGGGCTCGGAGCAGTCACAGGCAGGAGTCGTGGGGGGGCTGCCACTCTGGGCGGTGGGCTCGGATCAGTCACTTACAGGCAGAGTCGTGGGGGGGCTGCCACTCTGGGCAGTGGGCTTGGATCAGTCACTTACAGGCAGGAGTCGTGGGGTGGCTGCCACTCTGGGCAGTGGGCTCGGATCAGTCACAGGCAGGAGTCGTGGGGGGGCTGCCACTCTGGGCGGTGGGCTCGGATCAGTCACAGGCAGGAGTCGTGGGGGGCTGCCACTCTGGGCGGTGGGCTCGGAGCAGTCACTTACAGCAGGAGTCGTGGGGTGGCTGCCACTCTGGGCAGTGGGCTCGGAGTTCCCAGGCGGACAGCAAGGCGAGGAGTTGGAGAGGTCCCCTGCCGAGAGGCTGGGCCGGCTCTGCGGTCAGCTCTGGCAGCAGGCTGATGAAATGTCCAGGCCAGGCAGCGTGGCGGCCCCTCTGCTGGAGTTTGATTCCGTAGTCACCTTGTGTCGCATAGCAAGGGGCTAGCGAGCTGGCGCTTCAGCTCCAAGTGCGAGGAGACCCAGAGGTTCACGCGCACCGGGCCCTTGATCCGTGGTCGGCTTGTGCCGGCTACCTGCTCCGTGCAGAGTGACGGGCTGCCTCTTCAGCTCCAGATGCAGATCCAGAGGTTCACACGCAACCCGGGCCATGATCCCCGAGAGGATGGAGAGCGGTGGGAAAGACTCCTTTTATCCTGGCCACGCTGGGGGGCGTCTCCGTGGGGGCCCGCTTGTCACCCACCAGTCGTGCTCTCGGAGTTTCCCCGGGTGCCGCCAATCCAGTGCCTAGGCCAGGGCGTCCTCCCGCTCATTCTCGGGGTGCGATAGGAAGGTAACTCGAGGTTATCGTCCATAGCAACACACGTCATCGGACTGCCCGGGGTGTCTGTCCAGTCTGATGAGGAGCATCTTTCTGGCAAGCGCTGAGCTTGACCTGAGTGACGTCATCAGACTCTGGCTTGACCTGAGTGACGTCATCAGACTCTGGCTCGACCTGAGTGACGTCATCAGGCTCTGGCTTGACCTGAGTGACGTCATCAGGCTCTGGCTCAGCATGAGTGATGTCATCAGTGCTCTGGCTCAGCATGAGTGATGTCATCAGACTGGCTCGACATGAGTGATGTCATCAGACTCTGACTTGACCTGAGTGACGTCATCAGACTCTGGCTCGACCTGAGTGACGTCATCAGGCCTCTGGCTCAGCATGAGTGATGTCATCAGACTGGCTCGACATGAGTGACGTCATCAGGCTCTGGCTCAGCATGAGTGACGTCATCAGACTCTGGCTTGACCCGAGTGGACGTCATCAGACTCTGGCTTGACCTGAGTGACGTCATCAGGCTCTGGCTTGACCTGAGTGACGTCATCAGGCTCTGGCTCAGCATGAGTGATGTCATCAGACTGGCTCGACATGAGTGACGTCATCAGACTCTGGCTCAGCATGAGTGATGGTCATCAGACTCTGGCTCAGCATGAGTGATGTCATCAGACTCTGGCTCGACATGAGTGACGTCATCAGGCTCTGGCTCAGCATGAGTGACGTCATCAGACTCTGGCTTGACCCCGAGTGACGTCATCAGACTCTGGCTTGACCCGAGTGACGTCATCAGGCTCTGGCTTGACCTGAGTGACGTCATCAGACTCTGGCTCAGCATGAGTGATGTCATCAGACTCTGACTCAGCATGAGTTGATGTCATCAGACTGGCTTGACATGAGTGATGTCATCAGACTCTGACTTGACCTGAGTGATGTCATCAGGCTCTGGCTCGACATGAGTGACGTCATCAGACTCTGGCTCAGCATGAGTGATGTCATCAGACTGGCTTGACATGAGTGACGTCATCAGACTCTGGCTCAGCATGAGTGATGTCATCAGACTCTGGCTTGACCTGAGTGGACCGTCATCAGGCTCTGGCTTGACCTGAGTGACATCATCAGGCTCTGGCTCAGCATGAGTGACGTCATCAGACTCTGGCTTGACCTGAGTGACGTCATCAGACTCTGGCTTGAACCTGAGTGACGTCATCAGGCTCTAGCTCAGCATGAGTGATGTCATCAGACTGGCTCGACATGAGTGACGGTCATCAGACTCTGGCTCAGCATGAGTGATGTCATCAGACTCTGGCTCAGCATGAGTGATGTCATCAGACTGGCTCGACATGAGTGATGTCATCAGACTCTGAGTTGACCTGAGTGATGTCATCAGGCTCTGGCTCGACATGAGTGACATCATGAGACTGGCTCAGCATGAGTGATGTCATCAGACTGGCTTGACATGAGTGACGTCATCAGGACTCTGGCTCAGCATGAGTGACGTCATCAGACTCTGGCTCAGCATGAGTTGATGTCATCAGACTCTGGCTTGACATGAGTGATGTCATCAGGCTCTGGCTTGGCATGAGTGATGTCCATCAGACTCTGGCTCAGTATGAGTGATGTCATCAGACTCTGGCTCGACATGAGTGATGTCATCAGACTCTGGCGCGACCTGAGGATGTCATCAGGCTCTGGCTCAGCATGAGTGACGTCATCAGGCTCTGGCTTGACATGAGTGACGTCATCAGACTCTGGCTCAGCATAGAGTGATGTCATCAGACTCTGGCTTGACATGAGTGATGTCATCAGACTCTGGCTCAGCATGAGTGACGTCATCAGACTCTGGGCTCAGCATGAGTGATGTCATCAGACTCTGGCTCAGCATGAGTGACGTCATCAGACTCTGGCTCAGCATGAGTGATGTCATCAGACTCTGGCTTGACATGAGTGATGTCATCAGACTCTGGCTCAGCATGAGTGACGTCATCAGACTCTGGGCTCAGCATGAGTGATGTCATCAGACTCTGGCTCAGCATGAGTGACGTCATCAGACTCTGGCTCAGCATGAGTGATGTCATCAGACTCTGGCTTGACATGAGTGATGTCATCAGGCTCTGGCTCAGCATGAGTGATGTCATCAGACTCTGGCTCAGTATGAGTGATGTCATCAGACTCTGGCTCGACATGAGTGACGTCATCAGGCTCTGGCTCAGCATGAGTGACGTCATCAGACTCTGGCGCGACCTGAGTGATGTCATCAGGCTCTGGCTCAGCATGAGTGATGTCATCAGACTCTGGCTCGACCTGAGTGATGTCATCAGGCTCTGGCTTGACCTGAGTGACGTCATCAGGCTCTGGCTCGACCTGCGTGACTCCATTTTTCTTGCTTTCACTCTGTGGGCAGTGGTGGTTTCTGACTCGAGGCTTCTCTGTGGAGTTTCCACAGTTCACCTCCTTTGCTGGTCAGGTAAGCAGTGATCTGTGGCTCTGTTTTTGGGCCTCCTGTGGGATCCCCACAGGCCAGCAGGCAGGTCGCAGCCATGTTGCCCAGGGCCTGAGTACCCTGCTCCTGTCAGGCCCCGCCCGTCCAGGCCAGAGGACCCCGGCTCCTTGTCCCAGGCTCTCAGTCCAAGGCACTTCCTAGGGGGCTCTGGCAGGAAAGGGCCGGCTCCTGGACTCCGGGTCAGGCGCGCCCCCTAGTGGACCGCGCTGGGCCCGCATGGAGCCCCTTCTGTGCCATCTCAACCCTGCCCCAGCTCCATTGTCACCCCCCACCCACCGGGGGCGCCGTCCGCGGCCTGAGTCAGGCCTGACCCAGGCCGTCTTTGCTCTACAAATTGCAGAGAAGGCCCAGGCTGAGCCCTGAGGCCGCAGGACAGCAAGGCTGGTACTGAGGAGAATCATTACTACTATTTTTAAAAGATTGATTTATTTATTTGAGAGGCAGAGTTACAGACAGAGAGAAGGATTTTCTATCCGCTGGTTCACTCCCCAGATGGCCACAACGGCCGGAGCTGCACTGATCTGAAGCCAGGAGCCAGGAGCTTCTTCCAAGTCTCCCACACAGGTGCAGGGGCCCAAGCGCTTGGGCCATCTTCTACTGCTTTCCCAGGCCATAGCAGAGAGCTGGATCGGAAGTGGAACAGCCGGGACTCGAACTGTTGCCCAAATGGGATGCCGGTGCCTCAGGCCAGGCTTAGTCTGGAGTGGACCTGCGATGCCACAGCGCCGGCCCCTGAAGGAACTGTTGAGCCGCTGTGGGCCTGACACGTTTCTTGGGTTTCTTCCTGCACCCTGAGGGGCAGAGGCCTGGGCGTCGCCTCTGTTCACATCTGGGGAAGGGAGCCGGGGCTCAGGGCCCAGGGCCAGGGCCCCCCTCGCCAGCCCCGCCCCTCCCGCCTGGGCTCGGAAGTTGGGCCTGAGTTGGGCCCGGGGCTCCGGCTCACCTGCCTTGTCCCTTGGCCTGCAGGGGTGGACAGGGGCCTGCTCTACGAAGACGTGCACCGGGACGGAGCGCCCCGGGAGGCCGAGGACCTAGGCTGGAGCTCCAGCGAGTTTGAGAGCTACAGCGAGGGCTCCGGGGAGGAGGCCAGGCCGGAGGCAGAGCCCACCAAGCACCGCGTGTCCTTCCAGCCCAAGGTGAGGAGCTGGGCGCTGAGACCCCACGGTGGGGGTGGGGTGGGGGGAGGCGTGTGGAGTGCTGAGAGCCGGGCCTGCCGCTCGGGTCTGGCCGTCATCGGTTCCCAGCAGGGTGTGGTGAGAGAGGGACTGGCCGCCCAGCCATCCGAGAAAGGAGCTCACCTACAGGCCTTGTTGTTTGACTGTGCAGAGAGAGCCCTGGACCTGGGAGGGGCGTGGTTTGTAGCTGGTACAGGTGCTCCCCCGCCCCAGGCCTGTGGCAGCCCCAGTCAAGGGATCGTGATGTTCACGGCCCAGATTGGACTTCAGAATCATTCTCAACACAGTGCCCCAGGTACCCCAACCAGCTGGTTGGAGTCGGCGCTTGAACCCGTCAACTTCATCTCCCAGCCTGGCCCTCCCTGCCCTGGGGGCTGCCTGGAAGACGTCGTCCTGGGGCCTGCCAGAGGCCCAGCCGTGCGCGGGGCTGTTCTGGCGTTTGCTTGGCGCTGGGCTCCTCTGCCTGTTCCTGCCAGTCCCTGCAGCCCGAGGCGGACAGACCGTCCGGCCCCTGCTTTCCTGTGACGGCCTTGCTCCTCGCACATTGTCCCCTGTAGAAGCGCCCAGAAGGCGGCCGCCTGGCCGTGTTAGCAGCCTCAGGCCCCTCTCAGGCTCCTCCTACAAAGTGGAGACCGCAGGAGGACCCTGCCCCCTGGGCAGTCCTAGGAAGGCAGGGCGGGGTGGGAGCAGAGGCCAGGCTGGGCTGCGATGGTGGCGTGGCCTTCCAGGTCTTTCCTGGTGCCTACGGCCCATTGAGGAGTTGGAGGGCTCCCCTCCAGGACAGGGGTGCTGGCCACACCCACACGTCTTCCCTCAACCCGAGACGGGCTCCCCAGGTGCAGGGCTCTGAGCCCCGGGCTTCTCGGTTGTGGAGGTGGGGCACCTCTGTGGCTGGGCGGTGGAAAGCGGCCCGTACGTCTCGCTTGCTGAAAAGCAAAGCCTCTCTGATGCCAGCCATGGGCCAAGTCTGTGTCTTCGGCCGTGGCCGGGGTCGCCTGGGAACAGGGAGAGCCGGTCCAGCTCTGTGAACCTTTATGGTGGAGCAGGAGATACCGAATGTGAAACAGTTTGTCTAAAGCCAAGACAGAAATGCCTTTGAGAACGCCAGCCTGGCCACGTGCCTGCCCGACTGAGCCGAGGCGGCGTCCAGAGAGGTGAGTCGGGGCTGAGCTCCGAGGCCAGAGGAGGGGGCAGAGGTGCCCAGGACAGAGGAGTGGCCCAGGGAAAGCCCAGTAACAGCGGGCGCCTGCCGCCCCCTCCAGAGGGGAGGAGAGGCCCCAAGCCCCAAGGTCGCATCTCAGCCCTGCTCTGGCCGCTGTGACCAGGTGGACTCGAGTCCTGGGCCAGACTCTGCTTGCTGGCCGCAGGCTGCCCCTCCCCTGTCCCAGGGTCGCTTCCACAGGCCTCCGCCTTCCTGCTGGGCCGGGAGGGAGCTGAAGGGGCCGTCCCCAGCCTTGCACTGGGGCTGGGTTGAGATCCCAGGGATCCCAGCAACGCTGCCTCGCGGCTGCTGTCTGCCTCCAGTGCCGTCGGGGCTGCCGAGCGCTGAGGAGCAGGCTGCGCCCCCCCAGATCTCTGGGGCTGCCTGTGGGCTCTCGCCCCTGCACCTTCACGCCGGCAGCCTTGGGCTCTTCCTTAGCCGACAGGCCACGCGGCACAGTTCTTGGAATCTCCAACCACGAGCACATCTCCTTTGGCCCTGGGCCAGCGCCCGCCTGCTTCCTGGCCAGGGGGCTGGCAGGGAGACAGGAGGCCAGAGAGGGGCCCCTCCTCTGGTGCCCATTTCTGCCTAGGGGGACCCCACTGAGCCCTGCCTGTGGGGCTTCCCCCGTCTGGGAGGCCCAGGGTGCACCTGCTCCCAGGCCTGCTGGCATCACAGCGGCTGCGTGTTTTGGGGCCACCGCTGCCTGGCTACATTGTGTGTGCCGTGGGGCCTGGGGCAGTTTTGTCCTGTCCTTGGAGTCTGGCTCTGGCCCTGGCACCCTGCCCAGCTTAAGAGAGTGAGTGGAGCTCCTCGGTCAGATGTCTGGAGAGGTCAGCCTAGGTGGGTGGACTCTTGCCAACGAAAGTGGCCGAGGGGACTGTGGAGGGACCTCCTTAGAGGCATCTGACCCAAGCGTAAGCGGCTGTGTTGTCCTGCTCGGCTCACAAGCTCTCCCGCTGGCTGCTTCCTGTGGTCTGGGGGAGGTTTCTTTCCAGTGTGCCAAGAGGTTCCTCTCTGTGACCTCTTCAAAGTCAAGGTCACTGAGATCCGGCCGGGTCGGGGGCCGGGCAGAAGCCGTGGGCTCATTACAGAAGTGCCGGAGCTGGCTCAGCCTTGTTCCCGCCCCTGCTCTGATCCGGCCAGCTCAGCCACTGACCCCTGACCCTGACGTCTCCTGGTTTTTCAGACCCTGAGGCCCAGGGAGGCGGTGGTTCTAGAGAGTCAGGCTCGGCGGAGGCCCCGCCCCCAGTGTCAGGAGTCGCGGTTACTCACCAGGACTCTGTCCTGAGCGCTTCAGCAGCTGGGCTGAGCGTCCTGAGACCCGAGAGCGGCCAGTATTGGCGTCAAGGGTCCCATGTCTCTGATGGGAAGGCCCTCATGTGACCGCAGCTCAGAGAGGTTAAGTGACGTGGCTACGGCCACACAGCCAGAGGGTGGTGGGGCTGCAGCTCAGTGTCGCATACGGACGACAGTGCCTCATCTGTCCGTCCCTCCGTTACCTGTCCAGCAAGCACTGAGCGCTCGAGAGGAGGATAACGGTGCCTTTAATTCTGGAGCGCTCACCAGGCTCTGGACTTTACGTGTAGTGTCCATTTAATTTTCCCGACAACCCTACGAAGCGGCTATGACTTTGGCCGCTCTGCCGGCGAGGAAGCTGCCCGCGCAGAGGTAAGCAGACGGCAGCTAGCGAGCAGGGACCCGGGTTTGCCGCCCGCGCAGCTTACGCGCTCGATCCATCCACTGTGTCTGCGTCCCGAGGAGGCTTGCCTGGCTCGGTCCTCTGTGTGTCCTTCTACATGTTAGTGCTGCCGATACCGTCATGCGTTTGCACCTCCATCGTCCCTCCCTCCATCCACCCATCCGCCGTCCATCTCCCCAGATGACGTAAGCCAGTCACTCTCCCATTCCTCAGGCACCAGTGTGCCCACCGCCCAGCCCCCCATCATCTGTTCGTCCACCCGTCCTTTCCTGGCGTGCCACAGCCGGCTCGTGCTAGCGCGTTGAGAACTCGAGAGCCAGTCGTGTGCTTCTCCTTAACATCCGTGTTCACTGATGTCCCAGCGATGCTGCAAAGCCGGGCTCTTCCCTGGACAGCTGACTGTTCCCTGCTTGCCAGCCTAGCACTGGCTCCGTCCATCCAGCGATCCGTGCGTCTGTCCATCCGACCATCCCTTTATCCCTCCGTCTGGCCTCTCTTCATCCGTCCACCCAGCTCTGTAGTCACCTCATCAAATGCATCATTTGTTCGTCTGCTTGTCCTTTCTATCCTGCCAGCCAGCCATGGGCCTGCACACTGGCCCACTTCCCTGTTTATTATCCATCCAGTTGCCTGTCCAACCATCATCCCTCTACCACGGCTTTCTGTGCCCGTTTATCCCCTTGCCCCGCCCAGTCCTGCCCATCCAGGCGCCTGCCACCCATCCTCCCATCCACCCATCTCTCCATATATCCATCCAACCATCTCCATCCCTCATCCATCCATCCAGGCACCTGCCATCCATCCATTCATCTACCCATTCTCCATCTACCCATCTCTCCAGCCACTCATCATCCATCCAGGCACCTGCCATCCATCCATCCGTCCACCCATCCATCCAGGCACCCATCCACCCATCCACCCACCTCTCAGACTTGCTGAGGACCTGCTGTGTTCCAGGCCCTGTGCTGCACCCCAGGGGTGGGGAGAAGACACAGTCCTTATCCTCAGAGCGTTGCTCCTGTCCCCCAGGTTGGGGGGCTGGGCTTGTTCCCCACCCCCCCAGCAGCTGGGCGTGCTGGGTTGGAGGCTACTGGAGCACCCTCGTCACAGGAGCCAGCCAGACTGCTGCTTGGGGCCCGCCCGCCCGGCCGTCCGTCGGCCACTTGACCTGAGTCTCCTTTTTCCTGTTGTCTGTGTTTTGTCTCTTCCCGCCCTGCCTGCTCCTCTCGCCTGCTCTCCTCTGCCTGGCCGCTTGGGGGCTCCAGCTTTCTCCAGACCTGACTAGGCTAAAGGAGAGATACTCCAGGACTAAGAGAGACATCTTGGCTTTAAGAGTTGGGGGGAGAGACATGCAGGAGCTGAAGCACAAGTGCGATTGTAAGGTATTGTCCCTCTGTCCCCGCCACGTCCTGGCCGGGGGCCGTTGGCAGGTGCGGCCGCCTTGGCCTTTCCTGCTGCCCTGGGGCCCAGGAGGGTGGGCACGCACGGGGACCCAGCTGAGTCCCGTGTCGGTGCCACAGCCGTGCTCTTGCTGCCTTCTCCGCACCCTCCAGGGAAACCCCCGCTGTCCCCCAGGGTTCCCTGGGGGCTCCACCTTTGGGGCGGCTCATTAATATGCAGATTCCTGAGCTCCGCCTCCAGGGACGCCAATCCTATAGGTCTGGGGCAAGGCCTGGGAATCTGCGTGGCTGATGGCTGTGGTGGGTGGGTTTGGGTTTTGGCAGAGGATAGTCCTGCCCCTTGGAGCTGTTCAGAGGGGCCCAAGGCGGGGGCGGCGACTGTAGGGGAAATCGCCGCGCCACCTCCTGCTGCACCCAGGCTGCTGGGTGCTGGCGACGTGGACCATGGGAGCCTCTGCTCACTGAGCACCTACTGGGTGTCAAGGCTAAAAGCAAGGGCCGTGGAGGCCTGCAGCCCTGGGTTCCAATTCTGCACTCTGGTGCTGGGCGCGTCCCCAGGGCCCAGAGCCTTGGTTTCTGTCTCTGTGAAGTGGGAGTTGTTTTTTTTTTTAAGACTTATTTTTATTTATTTGAAAGGCAGAGTGTCAGAGGTCTTCCATCTGCTGGTTCATTCACCAAATGGCTGCAATGGCCGGCCCTGGACCAGGCCTAAGCCAGGAGCCAGGAGCTTCATCCAGGTCTCCCATGCAGGTGCAGGGGTCCGAGCACTTGGGCCATCTCCTGCTTTCTCCCAGGCGCATTAGCAGGGAGCTGGATCCGAAGCAGAGCATCCAGGGGTTGAACTGGTGCTCCCATATGGGATGCCAGCCTCGCCCGGGGAGGCTTAACCCACTGCGCCATAGTGCCGGCCCTGAAATAGGGGGTGTTAACGGCGCTGCCCCGACAGTGGAGGTGAGGGCTGGGTGGTCAGGACTGCAAGGCGCTCGGTGCCGAGTGTGACTCTAAGAGCCCCATAGATGTGGCCACTCTTCGGTCTGTGCCTGCCCGGCTTGTCCCCAGGCACCCTGGGGGGAGGCTGTGTGTGCTAAAGTCACCGGCTGGCGGTCACAGCAGCCGTCAGCCGCAGGGCTGTGGTTTCCACCCAGGGCTCCCACAGCGCACACCCGGGGCTCCCACACCCCACACCCGGGGCTCCCAAACCCCACACCCGGGGCTCCCACACCTGGGTCTCCTATACCCCACACCCGGGCCTCCTACACCCCACACCCGGGGCTCCCACACCTGGGTCTCCCACACCCCATACCCGGGGCTCCTACACCCCACACCCGGGGCTCCCACACCTGGGTCTCCCACACCCCACACCCGGGGCTCCTACACCCCACACCCGGGACTCCCACACCGCACACCCGGGGCTCCCACACCACACACCCAGGACTCCCACACCTGGGTCTCCCACACCTCACACCCGGGGCTCCTACACCCCACACCCGGGTCTGCCACACCGCACACCCGGGGCTCCCAGACCGCACACCCGGGACTCCCACACCCGGGGCTGCCATACCGAACACCCGGGGCTCCCACACCCACACCCAGGCCTCCTACGGAGGGAAGAGGCATTTCACAGTTTGCACAGAGGCCCTTCGATACTCACTGAGAGGCCTGCAGTCCAGGGTGGGGCAGGTGGGGCTTCTCAGGGAGCCAGTGAGGGGCGGAGCCTAGGATGGGGTGCTGTGGGGGCGGGGACATGGCAGGTTGACCCAGGGAAGGGCCTCAGATGATTCCCCTCCCCCACAGAGCAGTTTGGGGGCTCCTTGGACAGCCACATTGATGCCAGGGTGGGCACTGGTCTGTGCTGCAGAGGTTTCCAGCCCCCACCCCGGAAGAGTAGGGGCATCAGTGTGCAATTTCTGGGGTGACACCTGGCCCCCTTTAGCTCCTCTAAGGCGTCTATGCCCCCCATGCTAGCTTAGAATCCGCCACAGAGACGTGGGGGGGGGTACTGGGGCCTCACTTCCCTCCCCCACCAGTCGTCTAGAAAGCCTGCCTGGGCCCCACGGGGAGGTGATAGAACAGAGACCAGAGGACCCCCAAAATCAGTGCCCCTACCTTCAGCAGAGTTCAGGGAGGAGAGCGTCTTCCCGGAGCCCCGCCGTCCACTGCGATGCCACAGGGCTGTTTGTGGAAATTAACCAAAATGAACCTTGACTGGGCGGGGCGGATCCAGAGCCCTCCCGCCCTGCGGCAGGTTCCCGGGTAGGGCTGCTGGCAGTGTTGGACAAAGACCCCCAGGCCGGGCTGGGGGTGGGGAAGGGCGCAGGGGGCACCGGCTGTCTCTCCATCCTGTGGCCAGCTTCCCGCGCCCAGGGTGCCGGGTCCCCCTCTTGGGCGTGCTGTCCTCGCATCCTCGGCCAGCGCCCATGGGGGGAGGCTGCATCCTGCTCTCTGGATCCCCCCCCTGCCCAGGCCGTGGCTCAGTGAGGAACCTGCTGTTTGGGGGGAGGGGAAGGGTCTCCGCCTGGGCCCGCACTCACCGCATCGTAGCTGCCCCTCAAAGACCCTGCAGTGACCAGGCCTGCTGCTCAGAGGGCCTGCCTGGGCCTGGGCGCTGGCGCTGTGACCAGTTGTGCTTGGGAAACAGACTCCGGGAAGTTAGTGACCTGTCATCTTCCCGGAGAGAGGCAGAGCTGGGATTTGAACCCAGGTCCAGGACTCCCAGCCTGCAGCCTCCCGCACCCCTGCCCCCATCACACCGTTCCCTTCTTTGGTCATCTGGTCTCGTAGTTTGTCCCAAAGAGAAAAATCAGGCCAGGACCTCTGCTTGCCCACAGGAAGCTCCCCTGGGCCAGGTGCACCTGCTCACCTCCCCCGGCGCTCCCGGCCTCTGCTGCCCTGCAGCCTGGGCAGGGAACGGGCTGGGTGGTTCCCGCGTCTCAGCCAGGCTCGGCGGGCGGGGCTGGTGGCCGCGGGTGGCCCACGTCCCCTCTGAGGAGCCCCTCCGCCTTTCTCAGATGACCCAGCTCATGAAGGCCGCCAAGAGCGGGACCAAGGATGGGCTGGAGAAGACGCGAATGGCCGTCATGCGCAAAGTCTCCTTCCTGCACCGCAAAGACGTCCTGGGTGAGGCGCCACCCCTGCTCTCCGGGTCGCAGGAGGCCCTGTGGGAGGGGCTGCGCGGGCCAGGGAGCGCGCCGGGAGCCTGCGCCCCTTTCGATCTCTGGGTGCTCAGCTTCCTCCTCTACACGGTGGAGCTGCTGGTGGCCTCTGCGCCCTGGGGCTGGCGAGGGCCACTGAGACGAGGCGGGGAGCCCCGCGGAGTGGACCCTGGGGACCAGGACGGCATCACGCAGACGTGGTCCAGCCCAGCTCTGCGCCTCCCAGACACCTTGCACAGTTCTGCCCTCTGTGAAATGGGTCAAACCCCACCTCTCGGGGCGCCCATGGGAGTGGGCGCAGGGCCTGGGGTGCTCGGCCAGTCTCCAGGCTGCTCCGCCTTTGGGGGAGCACTGGCTCCCGACAAGGCAGGAGGCAGGCCAGCTGGCCGGCGACTGCGTGTGGGTCACCCTCCCCACCCCGCCCGTGAACCCGGAGCCTTTCCCGGAGTGACCCTCCCTCCGAGGCGTTATTAATAGCCGCAGCCGGGCTCGAATCACAGGCCAAGAATGCTGCCCGGCGGTGGTGTGTGGGGGAAGAGGAAGCCGCGGGCCCGGCGGCTGGGGTGGGTGCGCGGTGATGCCCGGGGCATCATGTGGGCCAGGCAGGAGGGCCCCCGCCACGCCCACGCCCACCCCCACGCTGTTGTTCGCTGCCCCTCCTCCTCCTCCTCCGTCTCCTGCTCAGGTAAGCCCCCCCCCCCCCCCCCGGTGCCCCTGCTCCCTCGGTGCCCCCGGGGTGGCTGCCACTTCTGCTTTTGTCCCAGCTTCCTGCTGCCCACGGCCGCTGCGGAGCAGCTGGGGTCGCATCTCGCTGAGCCCGTGCCCGTCTCGCGGGGCTGCCCGCCGCCTGGCCTCCCCTGGCTCCCCGTCGCTCACGGGCCTGGGCCTGGCCTGTGCCACGCCGGTCCCGCCTCCACTCGGGCCAGGGAGTCCCTGTCCCGTTCCAGTTGAACTTCTCTCCTTGTGGGTCTTTGCATTCTTTTTTTTTCTCCTTTTTTGAATAAAAAACTGAAATCGCAAAGCCAGACTGCCCCATTTTTCTCAGGGCTTATTTTCTTACCCACTTCAGCGTCCAGAAGAAAACTATTTTTAGTGGCTAGGGATGGAGCCGTGGGCGGCTGGCAGGGGCAGTGGCTCCTGGCCGGGTGAATTCTGAGAGCCCGGGCCCCGCCGGACGCGCCTTGTCCTCCCTGTCCATTCTCTCTCGTGCGCGTTCTCGCTCACGTGTGTACGGCTTTGCTGGCGGCCCTTCCAGGACCGGGGTGGAGCCGTGAGCACTTGAACCGGTCAGCGGCCCAGCTCTGGTCCCGCACGGCCCCGGGGGCTGCTCCTCCCCCGAGACCCGATCCAGGGCTGGTCTGCGGTGGCCCCTTGGCTCCTGGGGCCTGCACAGGGTGATGTGCGCTGTTCCCACCCCGCTGTGTCATCGGCCCTATCTGACCTTCCAGGTGACTCGGAGGAGGAAGACATGGGGCTCCTGGAGGTGGCCGTGACGGATATCAAGCCCCCGGCCCCGGAGCTGGGCCCCATGCCTGATGGCCTGAGCCCTCAGCAGGTGAGGGGTTTGCAGAGAGGGGCCCGGGGTCCCAGCCTGCTCCCTGTGCCTACTCTGGTCTGGTTCATGAAGGGGAAGCGAGGATTAGGGCCTCACCAGGGTGGGAGGCTCATGGCTTGTCTTAGCTGGATGCACAGGCTTTCTAAACAGGGTCCTGTGGCCTCCATGCTGTTGGCTTGTGGGGGCAGGGCTCGCCAGGATTTGAGGGGCTCCCCCCCACCCCGACTGTGGAAGCAGAGTGGACTGTTCTAGCTCAGGCGCTGTTGGAGGCAGGGACCGTCAAGATCAGTAGGGGCCTGGGGGAGACCGCAGGGCGCAGGTGCCCACGCTGACCTCACATGGCGGCGCGGCCACAGTTGCTGCCAGGAGTTGAGGCCCCAGAATGAGGGCTGCCTGCCCCCAGAGCATCACGCTGAGATCCCAGCGGCTTTGCTCAGGCACCCTGGTTGAGTCACTTCCCCTCCCGGTCCGGGTTTGCCGGCCGATCCCCGCTGCCCCATGCAGGGGTGGGGATAGAGGGAGGTGTGTCCGGCAGCTGGCCCAGCGGAAGGGCTCTGCCCACTGTGTGGTTGGCAGAGCATCCTGCCGCCGGCTGCCCGCAGAGGGCAGGAAGCTGGCGCCGCTCTGGCGTGCGGGTCTGCTCGCGGCGGTGGCCGGAGCCCAGGGGCAGCGCCCCTATCCCGGGACGCCTGCTCTTCTCCAGCCCTTAGCCATCTGTCTGCCCAGCCTCTGCACAGCATTTGAGATGGAGGTGCCCCCACCCTGCCCCGGTGCCACCCCCAGGCCACAGCTGTGTGCTCTCCTGCTGCTGCTGTCGGTGGGACTCTAGCCCTTTGCACCCCCGGGTCAGGCCTTGTCAGTTACCCTTGGCCAAAGCTCTCACCCGAGGGTGATTTTTGCCCTCCAGGGCACATCTGGCAGCATCCGGAGACGTTTCTGGTCTTCACGGTGCAGGGTAGCTAGAGGCATGGGGAGCACCCACCGAGAAGTGGCTCAGCCCCAAACGTCATGTCCACAGGGACTCTGCACTGGGTGCCGCTCTGTGCAGGCCTTGGCCACCTCCCACATGGGACACCGTCCCTGTGTGCTGGCCCAGCGTTGTCCCACAGTGACCTGGGAGATGTCACAGATCCTGAAACTCAGGTTACACTCAGTCCCGAGGAAATCGGGATGCCCAGGGTGGGAGCCAGGTGACAGCGCATCTTAGAGACCCACTGTGGTCCCAGCGTGCAGCGGAACCTGGGACCCCCTGCTCCCGCCAGGTGAGGGAGGCCCCGGTCACACGTGCTGTCAGCTGTGGCTGGGGTTTGGGGGCCCAGCGTGAGGCGCTGCTCCTAGAGGGTCTCTCCTGCCGAGGAGAGACCCCGATGGCCACACGGGGACGGGGAGAGACTGAAGTGGAGACCCTGGTAGGCTGGGGGCCCCGGCACCTTCTCGTGGAGACAGTGGCCCAAGGAGTCCATCTGCAGCGCGTGCCAGGGGCTGGGGCTTCAGTTCAGCCCAAGAGTTTGCTGTTAGAGTCGTCCAAAGGCCGAGGGCGCCGACACCGTGGGAGCGGGGAGCAGAGGCCGGCGCAGCTGGCCCTGGGGAAGTGTGGGCAGCAGGGAAGGCAGTGTGGCCCCTCCCCTGGCCGCTGCCCCATCCCATCCTGGAGTTGTCGGCGCCCTTCCTGCCCCGCCCCCCGCCCCACTGACCGAGCTGTCGCCCGCCAGGTCGTCCGCAGGCACATCTTGGGCTCCATCGTGCAGAGCGAAGGCAGCTACGTGGACTCCCTGAAGCGGATACTCCAGGTGTGGCCTCGGGGCTGTCGGGGCGTCTGGGCCAGCGCAGGGAAGACCCTGGCGGCGCACTTGACCAGGCGTGTTTGGGGGCTGTGGGCCGTTTTTAAGGGGGACGCGTTCAAAAGCTGGTGCTGGTTTTCTATTTTTAATTTAAAAATGTATTATTTATTTACTTGAGAGGTGGAGGGTGGGGCGGGGGAGGTAGAGAGAGGGATCCCCCAAATCCCCAGATACCTGTGATGGCTGGGGCTGGCCCATGGTGAGCTGGGAACTCAGCAGGTCTCCCACGTGGGTGGCAGGGGCTCAGGTACTGCCACGGAAGGGCTGCCTTCCGGGGTGTGTGTTAGCAGGAAGGGGTCAGGAACCAGAGCAGGAGGTGGAGCCAGGCTCTCCGGCGTGGAACCCGGGCGTCCCAGCCACTCTGCCCAGCACCTGCGCTGCCTGCGCTGTTCTGTGGGGACAGCACCCCCGTTCTGGGGACACCAGGAGTTCCCGGGGGTGGCTGTGTGCTCTCCTGTAGGGTCGAGGGCATGTGGTTCCTTTGTGCTTGGAGGCACCGAGGGCCGGAGCCGAGCCCCCCGTCCTCTCTGGGCTCCCAAGGCAGGGGCGCCGCTCAGGGTCTCGCACCAGGATACCCAGGAATTGCTCTGCAGACGCTTGCGTGATGTGACCCAGGTGTGCCGACCTGGTCGCAGGCAGAGTCCCCGGGCTGGCACATCTGGGCAGCGCTGGCTGTCGGAGTGAGGCCGCTGGGGAGGGGCTTGTGGGGGAGGAAGGTGCCAAGGCCCCCTTCTCTTCCCCTCCCGAGCTTGGAAGAGAGAGGGAGCCCGGGCATCGGGCAGGCACAGATGAAAATGCCCCTTGCTTCTGACCGAGCCTGACGGACAGCGTGGCGCTCGGTCCTGGGCCGAGGGGGCTTGTGGCGACCTCAGGGCACAGCCTGGCCCAGCCACAGGCAGAGCCGCGGGGGGAGCCTCCTCGGAGTTCCCTGGTGCTGGAGAGCCTGTTCCTCCCAAGCACCCAAGTCACACGGGGTGTGTGGTGGGGGGAGCAGAGAGAGCCGTGTCCGCAGACGTCCTTCCGGAACCTCTGGCAGAGTGAGGGACCGCGGGCTGTCCACCAGGAAGGCCTACCCGGCCTCTGGCAGAGTGAGGGACTGCGGGCTCTCCACCAGGAAGGCCTACCCGGCCTCTCTGGCAGAGTGAGGGACCGCGGGCTGTCCACCAGGAAGGCCTACCCGGCCTCTGGCAGAGTGAGGGACTGCGGGCTCTCCACCAGGAAGGCCTACCCGGCCTCTGGCAGAGTGAGGGACCGCGGGCTCTCCACCAGGAAGGCCTACCCGGCCTCTGGCGGAGTGAGGGGCTGTGAGCTCTCCACCAGGAAGGCCTACCCGGCCTCTCTGGCAGAGTGAGGGACCGCGGGCTCTCCACCAGGAAGGCCTACCCGGCCTCTGGCGGAGTGAGGGACCGCGGGCTGTCCACCAGGAAGGCCTACCCGGCCTCTGGCAGAGTGAGGGACCGCGGGCTGTCCACCAGGAAGGCCTACCCGGCCTCTGGCAGAGTGAGGGACCGCGGGCTCTCCACCAGGAA
The DNA here is from genome assembly GCF_033115175.1 of Lepus europaeus. Classification (NCBI taxonomy): domain Eukaryota; kingdom Metazoa; phylum Chordata; class Mammalia; order Lagomorpha; family Leporidae; genus Lepus; species Lepus europaeus. The sequence goes on from NW_026909187.1 coordinate 23,281, forward strand.
GACCTACCCGGCCTCTGGCAGAGTGAGGGACTGCGGGCTCTCCACCAGGAAGGCCTACCCGGCCTCTGGCAGAGTGAGGGACCGCGGGCTGTCCACCAGGAAGGCCTACCCGGCCTCTGGCAGAGTGAGGGACTGCGGGCTCTCCACCAGGAAGGCCTACCCGGCCTCTGGCAGAGTGAGGGACCGCGGGCTCTCCACCAGGAAGGCCCACCTGGTGTCTGCCGCTTCTGCTTGGCCTCGCCCGGTCTGGGTGGCCCTGGGGGCCGGGAGGGAGGGGCCGTGGCCTCATGCGCCCACCCCGCAGGATTACCGCAACCCCCTGATGGAGATGGAGCCCAAGGCGCTGAGCGCACGCAAGTGCCAGGCCGTGTTCTTCCGCGTCAAGGAGATCCTGCACTGCCACTCCATGTTCCAGATCGCCCTGTCGTCCCGCGTGGCCGAGTGGGACTCCACCGAGAAGATCGGTGACCTCTTCGTGGCCTCGGTAGGTGCCCCGCTCTCTGCGCGGCCCCCTGGGGTTGGCCCTGGGGGTCACCCAGCCTGGCCACCTGCCTCTGCCTGCTGACCGTGTTCAGGCTGGGGCGGGGTGGGGCTGAGGGTGGCAGGGCCTGCGTGTTTGGCCGAAGCCAGGGGTGGGTGTGACAGCTGGAAGTGCCCACGTGTCCCTGTAAGTGTCTGCCAGGCTGAGTGCCGCTGGTGCCAGCTCCTTGTTCTGGCTCTGCCACTGGGGGCGGTCCCCTGGCAGGTCACGAGCTCCCTCCCTTGTGGAGTGACCACACTGTTAGAAACGCGGTGCAGATCCTGCCCTGAGGGGAAGCCCCTGTGCTGTCCCGGGAGACGGGGTCTGGCCCCATTTGGCTGCCTTGGGCAGGGCTAGGGGTCCCTGGGTATCTCCTGTCAGTGTCAGGTCCGTGGCCTCCGGCGCCCCCAGGCAGGGGAGGCTCAAGTCAGTGGAGTTGGCCTTGGTCTGTCGGAGGCCTCTGGGTCTGGTGAAAGCCAAAATGGGTTTTTGGGGAGCCACAGCGCCTGTGGGTCTGCTGAGGAGCCCGGCTCCTGGGCTGCAGATGTGGTCTCCACCCTCAGCTCAGTCCACGCACCGCCCTGGCGAGGGGCTGTTTGTTTCCTGGGGCTGCCGGGTCCTACACGTGACTTTGGGATGGCCCCGTGGCCTCTCTGAGCCGGGCGCCTCGCCCACACCCAGGTGTCCAGTTCACTCTCCGGCAGGGCTGTCTGTGGATCAGGGTGTGGCCACAGTGGGGAGGGTGGGGGGAGGTGGGGCAGGTGCGGCCGCTCAGCCTGGCCCCCTCCCTGCCTCCATCAGTTCTCCAAGTCCATGGTGCTGGACGTGTACAGCGACTACGTGAACAACTTCACCAACGCCATGTCCATCATCAAGAAGGCCTGTCTCACCAAGCCCGCCTTCCTTGACTTCCTTAAGGTGTGTGCAGCCCGGGGCCGCCTCCCACCAGCGCCTCGGCTGCTGCAGCCTGGGCCGGGGTGCCTCGCCTCTGGCCTTTGGGTCACCCCCACCCCATCCCTGGGAGCAGGTGGTGATGAGGTCCTGATCCTGGAGCGGAGACGGGGGGAGGGTGTTCCAGGGACAAGGACAGGGGCAAAGGTCAGAAGCAGGAGGGGGCAAGGCGGGGTGGATTCAGGGGGCGCTGAAGCCAGGGGGCAGCTGGGGTCCATTTGGGGAGTTCTGGACCTCCCAGCTCTGGCTGGGGTATTGGGGAGCCATGGAGGAGTTTTGAGCTGGGCAGACATGAAGTGGGGGCCAGTGGAGAAGCCGTGGGGCTGCAGGGGGCGAGTGTGGGGCCCGGGTAGCAGGTGTGTGCATGGAGTGATCGAGCAGGTGCGAGGGACAGGGTGGGAAGCCCACCTGGCCCCTGCCGCTCACGGGGGCCCCGGCCTCTCTGCTCAGTAAGCAGACGGAGTGGTGGTCCTGACTTCTGGAAGTCTGACCCCTGTCTGCCTGGTCTCCCGAGGGTCGGGGCGTGTGGGATCCGCGGGGAGGGGGGATCCTTGGCTGTGGAGCCGGGGCCCTCCCTGGGCTCTTCTCTCGGGGTCCGGGGCTGAGCAGCAGCCTGGGGAGAGGAGCCCAGGTCAGGACCCTGTGCACCCCCGGGTGCAGAGGGTCAGCGAGTGACACGCCTTGTCTCCGGCAGCGGCGGCAGGTGTGCAGCCCGGACCGGGTCACCCTCTACGGGCTCATGGTGAAGCCCATCCAGAGGTTCCCGCAGTTCATCCTCCTGCTGCAGGTACCTGTCCATCATCCGGGAGGCCGGCGGAGCGCAGGCGGGGGCAGGGGTGGCGGGGGAGGCAGGGGCGCCGGCCCTGGACCCTCTCACAGCCTGGCCGCTGTCCTGGGGCTCTGGCCTCTTCTGCATTCCCTCATGAAGCCAGTCCTGTCCCTGGGCCGTCTCCCTGGAGGCGAGGGGGGTGGCTGCCAGGCCCAGGGACCCAGTGGCATTTTTCTTTCTATCCTCAGATGTGGATGGGTTCCGATCTAAGCCTTGATCAGTTAGTATTGATCAGTGAACTTACAGATACGTTACCATTGTACCCGTTTTCAAAAAGAGATTTATTTCTTTTATTATTTTAAAGGCAGAGTTAGAGGGAGCGGGAGAGAGAGTGAGGGAGGGAGACAGAGAGAGAGAGAGATTCCATCTGCTGGTTCACTCCCCAGATGGCCATTAGCAGGGTGGTGGATGGGAAGTGGAGCAGCCAGGACTCCCATATGGGATGTGGTGTCCACATGTTTGTTTGCCTCATTTAGTGTTTTTTTGTTTGTTTGTTTTTTTAAGATTTTATTTGTTTATTTGAAAGGCAGAGTTACAGAGAGGCAGAGAGAGAGAGGGGTCTTCCATCCATTGGTTCACTCCCTACATGGTTGCAAAACGGCTGGAGCTGGGCCGATCTAAAGCTGGGAGCCAGGAGCTTCTTCTGGGTCTCCCATGTGGGTGTAGAGGCCCAAGGACTTGGGCCATCCTCAGGCCATAAGCAGAGAGCTGGATCAGAAGGGGAGCAGCCAGGACTCGAACCAGTGCCCGTATGGGATGCCGGCGCTGCAGGTGGAGGCTTAGCCCACTATGCCACAGCGCTGGCTGCACGCGGCGGTTTTATGAGGCCGTCCTCTGTGTGGCGCCATCTGAGCCCCTTGCAGTCCTGGTCCCTGGAGGAGGAGGTGTGCAGCGGGCGGCTCTGTGGAGGGAGGGGTCCTCAGCCCGGCTCTCCCTGGCAGGACATGCTGAAGAACACCCCCAGGGGCCACCCCGACCGGCTCTCGCTGCAGCTGGCCCTCACCGAGCTGGAGACGCTGGCTGAAAAGCTGAATGAGCAGAAGCGGCTGGCCGACCAGGTGGCCGAGATCCAGCAGCTGACCAAGAGCGTGAGCGACCGCAGCAGCCTCAGCAAGGTGAGCGCCGGCCGCCCTGCCTGCTCTGCCGGCAGCGCCTGCCTCTGCCCGGCCGCCTGCCTGGTGGTGGCGCTCTCCGGGGACCCCAGGCCTGGCTTTCCTGCCTGAGCCTCCAGACCTCACTCTGGGCGTTAGGCTCTCGACTGGAGCCCCCACGTTCATGGCTCCTCGGGTCGTTCTGGGACCCCAGCTGGTTTTGTACATCATCAGTGTGATTGCCAGTGAAGACACCAGGAGCCTTGTGGTTAATCATGCGGGCTCTGGGGAGAGAGTCTGGCGCATGCTGTGTGGCCCCCAGGGACCCGCCCAGCCTCTCTGAGCCCCATTTGCTTCCTCTGATGGGAGGTGAGCTCAGGAGCCGCCCGTCCCCCGGGCCGCTGCGAGGACGAGGCAGTAGCAAAGTAGTCCAAGAGGCCTTAATGGGAGGAGATGGAAAGGCCGGGCCACGCGTTGGGGTTGCGGCTTAGGAACATTCCCGGCAGGAAAGCTTGGAAACCTTGCCAGTGAGTCCGCACAAGGTCCCCTCGCCGAGTCACCTGCGCACACGGCAGGGGCCTCCCACGCTGAACCCGGATCCCAGAGAAGGGGGGCTGGGTCAGGGCCAGGGCCCCCCACAGGCACTGTGCTGGGCGGTTCTTGGGGAAGGGGCTTCTGTGTGGGGTTGGGAGGGGGCGTTCGTAGCCTCTGGGGGAACTCCAGGAGCCCCTGGGGCGCGGCGGGATCCTGAACGCCGAATGGAGGCTGCTGGCTGGCAGCTCCCGGGAGGGAAGATGGCGGCACGGGGTGGGGGAAGCTCTAGCGGTCCGGACGCAGGCGCTTGGCGGTGTGGGCTGTGTGTGGGCCCTGCGTGGTCGTCCTGCCTTGGGTAAGTTTGGCTTGTAGGGAAGTAATTGACGACTTTTTTTTTTTTTTTTAAAGATTTATTTATTTGAAAGGCAGAGAGGAGACTCAGAGAGAGAGAGACAGAGAGAGGTCTTCCATCTGCTGGTTTGCTCCCCAAATGGCTGCATCAGCCGGGGCTGAGCCAGGTCAAAGCCAGGAGCCAGGAGCTTCTTCCCAGTCTCCTGCATGGGCGCGGGGGTCCAAGCACTTGGTCCATCCTCCGCTGCCCTCCCAGGCACATTAGCAGGGAGCTGGAGTGAACCAGTATCCATCTGGGATGCTGGTGCCACAGGTCCGGGCTTTAAACCTTTGAGCCACAGTGCCGGCCAAAGCGGACAGCCTTTGTCCCCTAAGATCAGACTCGCGGGGCTTCTTGGTGGAAGAGCTGTTGCCCACCCTTGCCGACGGCACTGCCCACGTGGCTGGTGGCCGCTGCTTTGCACCTGTGTGACCTGCTGGCCCCACGGGCATCTGGGTTTGCCCCACCGCCCCAGGAGGATAAAACTGGGGAGGAAAAGACCAGCAGGGATAGAGCGCTCTCTGGTGGGGCTGCCCCCATCCAGGGTCACTCAGGCAGGCGTGAGGGGAGGGGGTCATCGCCCCAGCCCCTGCCTCCCACTCCATGCAAGCCTGGGTTTTCGGGGGCCATCTCTGGAGGAAAAGGCTCTAGGCCACCCGCGGCCACCACGATGGCCTTAGCGCTTGGGCAGCTCCTCCCCTCCCTGCCTGTAGCTCCTTCCTGCCACCAAGGCTTCCCTGGGCTCGTGCGCCTGTGCAGCTGCAGCGGGAAAAGCCGTTCTGTTCTCCTCCGGCGTGTCCCCGCGGGGACCTGGCAACGCATGCGCTGGTCCCTGGCTTGAGGTCCCTTTTGAGGTCCGGCAGGGGACGGAACGCTTGAGCCTCAGTTTCCCCAGCTGTCAAGTGAGGGTTGAGCTGGATGCACGTGGCGTGAGGGGTGTGGTGGCCGCGCACCGCGCCTGCCCTGCCTGGGCCCTCCCTGGACCTCGCGGCCATTTGGAGACCCGAACACTGGTTTCCCTCCCGCCGTCACCCAGGAAGAAGCGGAAACGAAACTGGGTGTGGCCGAGAGGGAACCCGTGGCCACTCTTCCAAACAGCCGACTCAGGCGTCTTCCAGGGACGTTTGTGCAACCGCTGCGTTTTCCTTCTGCTTCTTAGAAATCTGTCTGGGAGGCTGGGAGGGGCTGCCGGCGGCCCGGGGACTTTCCTCCTCCCGGCTCTGCCGTGGGGCCCTGCTGTCCTCAGAGGCCGAGGTGTGGTGGTGCGGGGCTGGCTTCAGCAGCCATGGGGGCCTGGGGAGACCCCAAGTGCGCCTGGGGGTCGGAAATACATTGTGTGCCGGCCGCACAGTGCGGGGGACCCGGCTCCGCCCTGTCCGTCAGCCGGCAGTGGCCCTCGGCCGGTCACTTCACTCCTGCATCGATCGAGTGAGCGGTGCACCATTGAGTGCCCCTCGGGGCCTGGCACATGGTGGACACCGGGTGCCACGTGGACTCGTGGTTGTGCATTGACCTGAGGGGCACAGAGCTCTGGCGAGCGACGGAATCCTCTCGGGGTGCTCTGGGGTGACCTGACCTTTCCCCGGCCAGAAGGGAGCAGAAGCGGGGATCTGATGGGGCTTGTCAGGGTCACGGTCGTGGGAATGAACTTTGCCGCGCAGTCCCCGCTCCCTGATAGGAACACAGACATTCCCCGGGGGTCTGGCAGCCCGAGGTCAGCAAAAGTCTGCTCCGATGCTTGGGCTCCAGATCTGACTTCCTGGAGTGGGGCGTGGCTGACTGGCGGAGCTGCTCTGAGCCAATCCTGAGACGGGCAAGAGGTGGGAGGAGCCAGGGCTGCCCCGCAGGGTTGGGCACAGCCAGGGACCACTTCCAGGCCAGGTGGCCTCTGCTGAGGCCGTGCCCCCCCTGCCCACCCCTTGGTGAAGGCTGCCATGGTGGCAGCCGCAGGACAGCAGCTGTCCGTGGAGTCCTGCTGTGTGCCACACTCCAGGACATGCGCTTAGCAGGCCCTGGACCTGGCTTAACGCTCTGTGTGGCATCTTGACATGTATAATAGCCTTTTTTTTAAAAAGACTTATTTATTTATTTCAAAGGCAGAATGACTGAGACAGAGAAGGGCCGGTGCTGTGGCACAGCAGGTAAAGCTGGTGCCTGCAGCGCTGGCATCACATTTGGGTGCGGGTTCGAGTCCTGGCTGCTCCAGTTCTGATCCAGCTCCCTGCTAATGAGCCTGGGAAAGCAACAGAAGATGGCCCAGTTACCTGGGCCCCTGCACCCACATGGGAGACCTGCATGAAGCTCCAGACTCCTGGCTTTGGATCGGTGCAGCTCTGGCTGTTGTAGCCTTTGGGGAGTGAACCAGCAGATGGAAGACCTCTCTCTCTCTCTGCCTCTGTAACTCTGCCTTTCAAACGAATAAATAAATAATAGAGAAAGAGGAACCTGCACTGTGGTGTAGCAGGTTAAGCTGCCACCTGTGGCATGGGCATTGATGGAAGATCTCTGTCTCTCTTTTGTAACTTTGCCTTTCAAATAAATAAACAAATCTTAAAAAAAAAAAAAAAAAAGGGAGCTTCCATCTGCTGGTTCACTCCCCAAATGCCTGAAGCAGCCAGGGCTGGGCCAGGTGAAAGCCCGGAGCCAGGAGCTCCATCTGGGTCTCCCACGTGGGTGCAGGGCCCAAGTGCTCTGCCATCTTCTGCTGCTTTCCCAGGTGCGTTAGCAGGGAGCTGGACGGGAAGCAGAGCAGCCGGGACTGGGGCAGGCAGTGCTGTGTGAGATGCCGGTGTCGCACACGGCGGCGTACCTGCTGCGCCGTGACGCCCGGCCCTGTGCTGACTTTCCATCAGGAGCCCGTGTCTTCCTGTCGCACCGGGCTCTGTGAACGAGGTGGCCAGACTGTCCCCTGTGCGCTACCCTGTGGGACTGGGCGCCGGAGGTTATTGCCCTCCACCACCTGCAGAAGCTAAGTCTCACGTAGGTGACGTGGGTGAGGTGAAGGGTCGAGGGTCAGAGGTCCTCTCTGTGACTCCCGGGCTGGTGCAGGAGCGCCGTGGTGCGGCTGCTGGCTGCAGGGCCCGGCTCGTGCGTGGGTGAGCGGCCGGGGCCCTCGGCTCCGCTCGGCACGGCCTGTGAGGCTGCCTGCCTGGCTGCGTTGCTGCTGTTGACCTGCCCTCCCTCCTCCTCCAGCTGTTGACCTCAGGCCAGCGGCAGCTGCTCCTGTGCGAGACGCTGACGGAGACGGTGTACGGGGACCGCGGGCAGCTGATCAAGTCCAAGGAGCGCAGGGTCTTCCTGCTCAATGACATGCTGGTCTGTGCCAACATCAACTTCAAGTGAGCAGGCCCCGCCCCACCCCGCCCCGCCCCACCCCCAAACCCCGCCCCCAAACCCTGCCCCACCCTGCCCCTGAAACCCGCCCTCAAACCCCACCCCTGAACCCCACCCCCGAACCCCGCCCCACCCCGCCCCCGAACCCCGTCCCACCCCTGAACCCCGCCCCCAAACCCTGCCCCGCCTTCCTCGCTGCCCCCTCCACCTGCCCCGTCCCTGGGCCCAGCGCGGGGCAGGGGTCACAGGGCAGCTCCCGCTGTGGGCCAGCAGCAGGACATTGCCTGGAGGACTCTTGTGCAGGGGGTGACCCAGCAGCCTCCGAGCCTTTGACTGCTCTGCAATGGAAGGGTTCCTCCCTGTGTCCACTCCAGACCCCTGCTCCTCCCACTCGGGCTGGGTCTCCCCTCCCGGGGTGCCCGGCATCTTCTGTCTGCAGAGCCTGGCGTCCTGGTTCTGGGCTGGAGGTTGTGCTGATGCGCAGAGCCCGGATGCCAGGCTGTGCCGGGGAGAGCAGGGGCCCCAGAGCTGGGGGCCACTGCCTGGACTCAGGCCTGTGCACTGGGGCGGCACAGAGGCTAAGACATAGATTGAAGTTCAGGTTCACATGCCCAGCGGCCACAGGGCCAGGAGCTGGGCCTGCTGCCCAGCAGTTCCTCAGTATCCCCGTAGGTGCCAGGGATCCCAGACCCCTCCCCAACTGCTTCCCGAGCGGTGCTGTGACCTTTGCAGCCGGCTCCATGGGAGAAACTGCTCCCAGGAACCACGGCCCAGCACCCGGGAGCCACCCCAGAGGGAGCACTGTCCCGAGTGTTAGTCCCAGCCGGGCCCCCCCACCGCGGGGCTGAGGGGTGCACGTGGAGCCTCATCTGGGCTCTGCAGCCAGGGTCAGCTCCTGCGTCTCTGTGCTGGCCTGCTGATGTCGGGGCGCTCTGGTTCCGGAGCCCCCATCCTAGCAGGGGAGTGGCTGGGCCCTCGGCACTCACCACCGCGTCTGTCCCCAGCCCCTCCCCTCTGCAGGAGCCCGTGTCATGGGGTGCGGGGTGCTCGCTGCTGACTCCCTCATTCCTTGGCTCATTCATTCAGGTGCTGTGGTTCTTTTAAGACTTGATTGATTGATTGATTGGGCAAATTGAGAGGGACAGGCAGAGAGACCTTCCCTTTGCTGGGTCACTCCTCAGATGGCCGCAGCTCTAAGGCTGGGCCAGGCCAAAGCCAGGAGCCAGGAGCTGCGTCCAGGTCTCCCACATGGGTGGCGGGGGCCCCAGCATGTGGGCCGTCCCCCGCTGCCTTCCCGGGCGCATCAGCAGGCAGCTGGGTCGGAAGCTGAGCAGCTGGGACTTGAAGCGGCGTTCACGTGGGATGCTGGCCCCCAAGTGCTGTGATTCTTCAGTCCCGTCTACGCCCTGGGGCCGGGCAGGTGCCAGGGCTGTGATGGACGCCCTGTCTGCCCTCACGTGGCGCAGGGGCTAGCGTGCAGTGCCGGGTGGGGCGTCCGTGGCCTGGTTTTGGGGAGTTCAGCGTGGGGGACAGGGGCTGAGCCACCCCGCAGGCTGGGCATCGGCGTCCTCACCTAGCAGAGCGGCGGGGAGGTCGAGGTGGCGCAGGCCCAGCCCGGGGAGGAGACGTCTCCTCTGTGCCGTCCCCTCTGCCCACCATCTCCTCTGTGCCGTCCCCTCTGCCCACCATCTCCTCTGTGCCGTCCCCTCTGCCCACGCCCGTTGCCACGGCTCCCCCTGGAGCTGTCCCTCCTCGCGCCCCTGATGCCCCGCCCAGCGGCCTCAGCCCGCGTGGATGTGGCTGGGCCCCCGTGACAGCCTTGTTTCCTTGTCTTTCCCCAGGCCTGCCCATCACAGGTAGGTGGTTGTGGGGCTCGGGCCGTGTGATTCTGGCTCTGGGGCCGGGCCTGGCACGTGGGTGCTTCTGCCCCGGCGAGGGCTCCGCTCGGCTGGGCTCCGGCTTGGTGTGGCCTGAGGCCTCGTGCTTGGGCTGTGGGGATCGGCCTGGCTGAGCTGGCGTGTGGCGTGCCGTGCGGAGCAGGCGCTCCGGGCTGGCCCTGGGCGGCGGGCGGGCGGCCGGCTCTGTGGGACTCGTCCTCTCTGTCCACCTAGGGGCCAGCTGGAGATCAGCAGCCTGGTGCCCCTGGGCCCCAAGTACGTGGTGAAGTGGAACACGGCGCTGCCCCAGGTGCAGGTGGTGGAGGTGGGCCAGGAGGGCGGCGCCTACGACAAGGACAACGTCCTCATCCAGCACGCTGGTGCCAAGAAGGCGCCCGCCGCGGGGCAGGCCCAGAGTGAGTGCCCCCCCCCGCCCCGTCTCACCTGTGTGTGCACACCTCGCTTCCCCCCCACCCCCCACCACGGGGCAGGCCAGAGTGAGTGCCGGCCCCCCCCCCCCGTCTCACCTATGTGTGCAAACTCCGCTTCCCCCCCACACCCCACCACGGGGCAGGCCAGAGTGAGTGCCCCCCCCATCTCACCTGTGTGTGCAAACCCCGCTTCCCCCCCACCCCCCACCACGGGGCAGGCCCAGAGTGAGTGCCCCCCCCGCCCCGTCTCACCTGTGTGTGCACACCTCGCTTCCCCCCCACCCCCCACCACGGGGCAGGCCAGAGTGAGTGCCGGCCCCCCCCCCCCCGTCTCACCTATGTGTGCAAACCCCGCTTCCCCCCCACACCCCACCACGGGGCAGGCCAGAGTGAGTGCCCCCCCCATCTCACCTGTGTGTGCAAACCCCGCTTCCCCCCCACCCCCCACCACGGGGCAGGCCCAGAGTGAGTGCCTGCCCCCCCCCCGTCTCACCTGTGTGCCCACCCGGCCCCCACCCCATCTCACTGTGTGTGCAAACCCTGCTCCCCCACCCCACACACCGTGGGGCAGGCCAGAGTGAGTGCCGCCCCCCCCCCCCGTCTCACCTCTGTGTGCAAACCCCGCTTACCCCCACACCCCACCATGGGGCAGGCCAGAGTGAGTGCCGGCCCTGTCTCACCTCGTCTCCCTGTGTGTCTACACCTGTCCCTGTCTCAAATTGGGACACACATGGCACACGGGGGCCCCGTGCCCACCCGGCATGCCTTCGGGCACCTTCCTGGCCATCGTGTGCCTTCTCAGGAGGGGTCTCCTCCCTGTTCTCCCCCCTGCACAGTGGGGGCCCAGGAGACTCCCACCCTGTCCCCTCAGCGCTCAGGGACCCCCCTGGGGACATCTGGCTCTGCCTGGGCCCCATGCCCAGTCCTGAGTGTACCCCTGTGACTCCGTGGACAGTAAGGGAGAGGGGACAGCGCCCCTGTGTCAGTGTGGACAGTGAGGGGACAGCGTCCCTGTGTCAGGGTGGACAGTGAGGGGACAGCGCCCCTGTGTCAGTGTGGACAGTGAGGGGACAGCGCCCCTGTGTCAGGGTGGACAGTGAGGGGACAGCACCCCTGTGTCAGGGTGGACAGTGAGGGGACAGCGCCCCTGTGTCAGTGTGGACAGTGAGGGGACAGCGTCCCTGTGTCAGGGTGGACAGTGAGGGGACAGCGTCCCTGTGTCAGTGTGGACAGTGAGGGGACAGCGCCCCTGTGTCAGTGTGGACAGTGAGGGGACAGCGTCCCTGCGTCAGGGTGGACAGTGAAGGGACAGCGTCCCTGCGTCAGGGTGGACAGTGAGGGGACAGCGCCCCTGCGTCAGGGTGGACAGTGAGGGGACAGCGCCCCTGTGTCAGTGTGGACAGTGAGGGGACAGCGCCCCTGTGTCAGGGTGTGGACAGTGAGGGGACAGCACCCCTGTGTCAGGGTGTGGACAGTGAGGGGACAGCGTCCCTGTGTCAGGGTGGACAGTGAGGGGACAGCGCCCCTGTGTCAGAGTGGACAGTGAGGGGACAGCGTCCCTGTGTCAGGGTGTGGACAGTGAGGGGACAGCGCCCCTGTGTCAGTGTGGACAGTGAGGGGACAGCGCCCTGTGTCAGTGTGGACAGTGAGGGGACAGCGCCCCTGTGTCAGGGTGGACAGTGAGGGGACAGCGCCCCTGTGTCAGGGTGGACAGTGAGGGGACAGCGCCCTGTGTCAGTGTGGACAGTGAGGGGACAGCCTCCCTGTGTCAGGGTGGACAGTGAGGGGACAGCCTCCCTGTGTCAGGGTGTGGACAGTGAGGGGACAGCGCCCCTGTGTCAGTGTGGACAGTGAGGGGACAGCGCCCCTGTGTCAGGGTGGACAGTGAGGGGACAGCGCCCCTGTGTCAGTGTGGACAGTGAGGGGACAGCGCCCCTGTGTCAGAGTGGACAGTGAGGGGACAGCGTCCCTGTGTCAGGGTGTGGACAGTGAGGGGACAGCGCCCCTGTGTCAGTGTGGACAGTGAGGGGACAGTGCCCTGTGTCAGGGTGGACAGTGAGGGGACGCGCCCTGTGTCAGGGTGGACAGTGAGGGGACAGCGTCCCTGTGTCAGGGTGGACAGTGAGGGGACAGCGTCCCTGTGTCAGGGTGGACAGTGAGGGGACAGCGTCCCTGTGTCAGGGTGTGGACAGTGAGGGGACAGCGTCCCTGTGTCAGGGTGGACAGTGAGGGGACAGCGTCCCTGTGTCAGGGTGGACAGTGAGGGGACAGCGTCCTGTGTCAGGGTGTGGACAGTGAGGGGACAGCGTCCCTGTGTCAGGGTGGACAGTGAGGGGACAGCGCCCTGTGTCAGGATGGACAGTGAGGGGACAGCGTCCCTGTGTCAGGGTGGACAGTGAGGGGACAGCGTCCCTGTGTCCGGGTGTGGACAGTGAGGGGACAGCGTCCCTGTGTCAGGGTGGACAGTGAGGGGACAGCGTCCCTGTGTCAGGGTGGACAGTGAGGGGACAGCGTCCCTGTGTCAGGGTGTGGACAATGAGCCGCCCCCGAGTCAGGGTGGCCTTGCCTGCCGTCTGTCTTTGCTGCGCCGTCGCCGCCTGGCGGTTCACCAGTCCCGGAGCTGTGTCATTTGCCTCCAGGGCTCTCAGGATGTGGGCCGCGGGCGTGTCCTGGGGGCACCCTGCCTGCCTCCCGCCTCCCTGGTGCTGCCGGGGCCCTGCCCCTCTGCCCGCCTGTGCCCGTTGCTGTGTGGTTGTCTCGGCTCCCTGGGCACTTCCTCAGGGCGGCCCTCTCTGAGGACTTCCCGCGGCCCCGCCCACAGCCGGGATGGGGGTGGGGGGGGTCCCTGAAAGCGCCCTCCAAGCAGGAAGCCTAGAATTGCAGCGCTGGCAGAACGCACGGCTGTGCCCGCGGAAGGCCCTGGGGTTTCACTTCCCCTCCCCCCGCTGCCCTCTCCACTGCTGGACCCCGGATTGCCACACGGGCTGGGAATCCCAAGGGAGCCATTGCACCAGCTCCTCTCGCCCATGGGGGCTGGGCCAGTTGCAGGTGCCAGCTCTGTCCCCAGGCCAGAGAGGCGGGCAGAGCCGGGAGGCCCCTCTGCCCCTTGGCTCCCGCGGGCGGCCCCTTCAGCCCTCACCTGACTCCATCTCTCCCTCCCCACGCATGGGCGCTCACCCTGGGACCCTCGCCCCGGGACCCTCGCCCTGAGACCCTCGCCCTGAGACCCTCGCCCTGAGACCCTCGCCCTGAGACCTCCTCCTGTGCACTGATTTGTCTCTGCTGCTTCCCCAGAAGTGGAGTCCCTGCTACCAGGCCCCCTTAATTTGAAAACATTATTTAAAAAATATTATTTATTTATTTGAAAGGCGGAGTCAGAGAGAGAGAGAGAAAACGCGGAGCCTGCTCCCATCTCGAGTTCCCTCCCCAAGTGTTGGAAATGGCTGTGGCCGTCGGGCTGAAGCCAGGAGCCCCGAACCCCCTCCCTGTCTCCCGCGTGGGTGCAGGCCCCCACTTCCCCGGGCCGTGCTCCACTGCTTTCCCAGGAGCCTCAGCGGGAGGGGAGCAGATGGCACTCACCGGCCTTGGCCTCGCAGTGGCCGCCCCTGCACGCCCACTCTGGGGGAGGGGAGAGATGCCGCCCAGCGGGCTGGGGTGTGTTCTTGGCACACGGCTACACTGTGCCGCGCCACACCTGCAGATCTGCGGCGCCTTCTGCCTGCAGCCTTCGAACAACCACAAAAGCAACGCAGGATCCCAAGTGGAATAAACCTCAGGCCATCAAAGGATAACATTCAAAGGAGCAGTGTTAGCGCAGCCTGGCAGGCGATGCTATTCAGCTCACAGCGGGTGGGGGCCCCCGTGCCTGGGCCGCGGGATGCCCTGCAGCGGGCTGCCTCTCCCAGTCGCCCCCCCATCCGGGTCTCCGCAGACGGCTGAGGGCCGCATTGCATCCCCAGTCCCGCACTGCGCTGTTCCCTGCCTGGTCGCACCGTGCTGCGGAAGGCGGCTTTACCGGCTGGGCAGCCGGTGACAGGCGTGGGCACGTGTTTGAGGTGTTCACCTCAAGAAAGCCCAGCGCTCTGTGCCCCTAAGACCCCTGCTGGAGGGACCGCAGCCCAGACTCCCGCGTGGCAGGCAAGGTCCCCAGGTCCCAGCTTCTGTCTTCATCAGAGACCTCCTCGGCGGCCACCACTGTCTCCCTGCCCTCACACCTTTCTCCCAGCACCTTTGCCGTCTGCCGGAGGTCAATTCCTTCCTCGCTCTCCTCCCGGGGGCCCTGCCTGTCTTGTTTGCCGCTGCCTCTCTAACACCTAGTGTAGAACCTGGCACGGAGCCGGTGCTCAGTGTGCCGGAGCAGCTTGCTGGTTGTGGGCTGCCTCGAGCCACAGTGCCTTTGCACGTGCTCTTCCCGGCAGTGCCCACCGCCGGGCACAGCCGGCCTCCTCCAACCCTTATACAGACTGACCGTGGCTGGATCCCAGGTGTCAGACTTTACCTGTGGACAGAGCTGTCCCCCTGGCTACATTGGCAGCTCCGGCAGGGCGAGAACCTGGTAACCTCTCTTCTGGACCCCAGAGCCGTAGGCGCCAGGGCGGCGGCTCTTAGTCTTTGCTGGGAGAGGTGCTGGCTTCTTGTGCGTGCCTTCCCCGCTGCCCAGGCTGAGCTGGGTCTCTTCTCTGCCAGACAAGGTGTACCTCGGCCCCCCACGCCTCTTCCAGGAGCTGCAGGACCTGCAGAAGGACCTGGCCGTGGTGGAGCAAATCACCCTGCTCGTCAGCACACTGCACGGCACCTACCAGGTATGCGCTCCCTGCGGCGCCCCGGCGCTGAGCTGCCGGGCAGAGGGAGCCCTGGAGGAGGAGCCGGCCCCGTGTGTGCAACGAGATCATCGTCTCGTGGGTGCGGGATTTCCTGCTGGTCCCTCTCTCCCTGGCCGCCCTGACTGCCCGGGGTCCGGGGAGCCGGCGTGGGTGTGGTGACCTCCTTCCTGGCCTCCCCGATCCTAGAACCTGAACATGACCGTGGCTCAAGACTGGTGCCTGGCCCTGCAGAGGCTGCTGCGGGTGAAGGAGGAGGAGATCCACTCGGCCAACAAGTGCCGCCTCCGGCTGCTGCTCCCGGGGAAGCCGGACAAGTGAGAGGCGCGGGGTGGGGGTGAGGGTGGGGGGCGGGGAGGGCCCTGCGGGTCGTGCCCGGGACACACCTGGCGCATCGTGGGTGCTGGGGAAGCACTTGCCGAGTGAACCAATGGACGAAGGCCTGAGTCAGAGCCTGGGTGGGCCGGTGCTGGGTTCGGATTCTCCCACACTGCCCTGGTCTCCTCTCTGTAGGGTCAGCCGCGCCCCTCCCCCAACACCCCCAGCTGCTTGGCTGGGGAGGGGCAGGGGAGGGTACCCGTAGGGTGGGTCCCGTTGTCGCGTTTTACTCTGGGTTCCGTGACGGGCCCGGGGCCACAGGAGCTGGGTTCTGGCGGGGTCGGACCCGGAGGCTGGGGGTGTCATGGGGGGGGGGTCACAGCCCAGGTGCTGGCCTCTAGGATGGAGCAGGTGGGGACCAAGCTTTCCCAGGTGATGGCTGCGTCAGAGGCAGGACGTGGGTCCAGGTGCGGGTGTCAGTAGCCTCGGGCTTGCACTCCCCGGCCCCTCTGGCGCACCCCATTCTCCTTGTGCACCTTGGGGGGTCAGGGACGCCACCCTGCCTGTCTCCCAGGGGCCTGGGCTGGCCCACGGGGGAGAAGCGGCCCCAAGGAGTGAGGTGTGGGGACAGCGGGTGCTAAAGCCCGCTGCTCTGTCTCTTGGTTTCCCTGCACATCCGCTCAGCAAGCGCGCACAGAGCAGCTGGCCTGAGCCGGGTGTGGGAACCGCCCCGGCCCGGGGTCACAACCTGCAACCTGCGGAGGCTCTGCGCGCCGGGGCCTGGCTGGGGCGTTGGGGGAGGCAGCCCCCGCGGGGGCCTGAGCTGTGCCTGGCCGTGCCTCCCAGGCACGTGGGTCAGAGCAGGAGCTGGGGGGCTGCCGGGGGCTCGGGCCACCCTGGGCTTTCTCGCTGCAGGTCCGGCCGCCCCATCAGCTTCATGGTGGTCTTCATCACCCCCAACCCCCTGAGCAAGATCTCCTGGGTTAACAGGCTGCACCTGGCCAAGATCGGGCTCCGTGAGTACAGCCCCGGGGAGGGCGCCTGGGGCTGGGGCGCGGCGTTCCGGGTCCTGACCGCCTGGCGCTTGGCCACCTGGTCTAAGTCACTTCCTCTCTCAGCCTCGGTTTCCCCATCTGTGAAGGCAGCGACTGCCGGGGCCCTGGGGGCGGGAGGGCGGTGGGGGCCACGGCTCTGGAGTTCCTGGGGTGGGCGAAGGCGGTGATGACGTGATGACGATGTAAAATCCAAGGGTGCGACGGGCGCACACCTGGGAGTGCTGTGCC
Source organism: Lepus europaeus (assembly GCF_033115175.1). Lineage (NCBI taxonomy): Eukaryota > Metazoa > Chordata > Mammalia > Lagomorpha > Leporidae > Lepus > Lepus europaeus. The sequence goes on from NW_026909187.1 coordinate 39,659, forward strand.
GCTTCTAAAGGGTGGAGTGGGGGCTCACCCGATCGTTCCTCCGGGGAGCTGACCGAGCTGACCCTCAGCCAAAGACCCCTCAGTGGTTTCTCCTCCCGGGCACCCCATAATACCAGAAGCCTCCCGGAGCACTTCATGTGTGGCAGACCCTCCTCTGAGCAGCTGGCACCCGTATCCCTCAGGGGGAGGCCGGCTGTGAACGCCCAGAGAGGTGCAGTGACTGCCCGAGGCCACACAGCAGGAAGGCGCCGCCGCGGGACTCCTGTGGCGGGTGGCCCCCGAGCGTCCTGCTCCCGGGGGCGGCAAGAGCCACTCCGCCGGCCACACTCGCGGCGGCCTCCCTTGTCCTTGCTTTTCCCAGGAGACTTCTGTGTCCTTGCCAGCCAGAGCCGGGACAGAGGCCCTTTGTCGGTTTTGTTTGCTTTTCTGCTCTGGTTTCCGGTGTGATGGCATCACAGAGATTTTTTTCCAACAGATTTTAAAACCATTTCTGGAAAGAAGTCAGGACTCTGGCCCTGGCTTTTTGTTTTTTTAAAACACCCCAAAACCCTGTTTACTGCGCCTCTGATTTTAGGCGGGAGAGGGGCAATGCCAGCAGCCGGGGAGCCCTGTTCTTAAGGAAGTTCTGCTTGTTAGGGGGCAGCTCCACGGGAGCCGTGCCGGGTGGCGTGGCCGTCTCCGAGCACGGGCTGCCCGAGTGGCCTCTGCGACGGGGCCGGGTGGAGCCGTGCAGACGTGCAGGCCCCAGCAGCAGCAGGTGCAAAGGACCTGAGGTGGGGAGAGGACGCCCAGCGTGGCCGGAGCTGCGGAACGCAGGGGCGGGGGGGGGGAGGTTGGGGTGCAGGGTCTCCGAGGGCGGGGGGAGGCCACGAGGGGGAGCCCGGGAGTCCAGAGTCACAGTCGGTCCTTCTGCCTGTTGTTGGGGAGGGCGTGGGGGAGCGCAGGTGTGCAGCAGCAGGCGCGGGGACCAGAAGTTTCTACCCAGCGTGTCCCGTCTGGGATCTGGTGTCGCCCCGGCCTCTGCTGCGGGTTTCCCAGGGACCAGGAGGCCTTTAGGGGGTAAGGGGAGGTCCCTTGGAAAGTTGGGGGTTCCTGGAACCCCCAGAAGGGCCCAGGCAGCTTCCCCAGTGGCCAGCCTGGTTCTGTTCCCGGCGAGGGCCGGAGCCACGTTTGTGCACTGTTGGACCCGCAGGCACTTTGCTGGGTGGGGCCTGGTGCTGGAGGGGAGCAGCTGGCCGGAGTGGGTGCCGCCGCCTTATTTCAGCACGGTTTCTGCAGCCAGAGTTCTAATGGGAGCAGAGTCGTCTGAATGTCTGAAGGCCCGGTCCCCTGGGGCTCGAGTACTTTGTCACTTTTATTTTGTCGGGGTTTTTTCCCTATCTGCGGTGCCTGTCCCTACACTATGAACCTGTTAGACATGGAATATGCTAGACACATTCACAGAGGGTCTTACGCCTTTTTCTCCTGGGCCTTCCTCCCTCCTTGGCCACTGTGCCAGGATCACAATTCACTACAGACCAAACAGGAGGGTGGTGGGGTGTGGAGCCTGGGCTGTGTATCTGGGGGTCTGTCTGCCCCTCGGAAGGGCCGGGTGTCCTGGAAACCTGGGGGAGAGCAGGGCCCCTGCCGAGCCGTGTGGTCCTGGGGCGGGCCGGGCGTCCCCCGAGCTCAGCTGGACAAGATCTCGTGGCGTTTGGGCTCTCGGGTCTGAGAGGAGGTGAGGGGCCGACCCCAGCACCGCCCGCTGCGGGGCCGGGCTGCCAGCTTCAGTGGCCAGCGCTCTGCAAAGTGTCTAACCTCGGCACGCCCGGCGTTTTCCATCAGAAAACAGACCTCGTGGTGGGCCAGGGTGTGTGTGTGAGTGTGGGTATGTGTGTGTGTATGTGTGAGTGTGTGTGTGAATGAGTGTGTGGGTGTGTGTATGTGTGTATATGAATGTGCATGTGTGAGTGTGTAAACGTGTGTGTATGTGCGAGAGTGTGTATGAGTGTGTATGTGTGTGAGTGTGTGAAGGGGTGTGTGTGTGTCTGAGTGTGTATATGTGTGAATGAGTGTGTGTATGAGTATGGGTGTGAGTGCGTGTGTATGTGTATGAGTGTATGTGTGAGTGTGAGCGTGTGTGAATGTGTATGTGTGTGTGAACGTGTGTCTGAGTGTGAGTGTGTGTATTTGTGAGTGTGTATGTGTGTGTGTGAACGTGTGTCTGAGTGTATTTGTGAGTGTGTATGTGTGAGAGTGTATGTGTGAGTGTGTGTGTATGTGTGAGTGTGTGTGTGTGAATGAGTGTGTGGGTGTGTGTATGTGTGTATATGAATGTGCATGTGTGAGTGTGTAAACGTGTGTGTATGTGCGAGAGTGTGTATGAGTGTGTATGTGTGTGAGTGTGTGAAGGGGTGTGTGTGTCTGAGTGTGTATATGTGTGAATGAGTGTGTGTATGAGTATGGGTGTGAGTGCGTGTGTATGTGTGTGAGTGTATGTGTGAGTGTGAGTGTGTGTGAATGTGTATGTGTGTGTGAACATGTGTCTGAGTGTGAGTGTGTGTATTTGTGAGTGTGTATGTGTGAGTGTGAACGTGTGTCTGAGTGTGAGTGTATTTGTGAGCGTGTATGTGTGAGAGTGTATATGTGAGTGTGTGTGTGTGTGCGTGTGTGTGTGAGTGTGAGATTAGCAGCCCCAGGTCACACACAGGCTGGTGCGCAGGGGCCAGGACTCCCCCACCCCTCCAGTCCCGGCCTTCAGAGCTCCAGAGAAGGCCTGCAGACCGGAGCCCGGGGAGGAGGAGGTGGGGCTGGGGCTCGCTGGCCTCCCCTCCTGACCCCCACCTCCTGCTCTCAGAGCCCAGCACCCCCAGCCCCTCCCCTCTTCCTGGGAGGGGCGCATCCACACAGCCCAGACCTGGACCCCCTGCCGCGTCCCTTGTGGTTTAAGTTCCCCCCTCGGTCGCCATGGTAACCCCAGTGTCCCCCGGGTGGCGGTGCCAGCTCCCGGCTCCTGACCGCCCAGGGTCTGTGCCGAGCGCATCCTCAGCCTCCCGCCTGTAGCCTGCACAGCCGGGCCCGCGGTCAGTGCCGGCGTCATCCTGCCCAAGCCCGTGCCGGGATGTGGGCGGCTCTGCTCTCCAGGAGCAGAGCCCGGGGCCTGGCCTCCATGGCCTCCATGATGGCTGTGGCCAGCAGTGCCTCCATGGCGCTGGGGAGCTGGGAGCAGGGCTTGAGGTGGCCTGGGGTTTGGGAGGCCGGAGAAGAACAGGACCGAGCACGGGGACCGCGGTGACAGCTGAGATGGGTGCTGGGGCTGAGCACAGCGCGGCGGGCGGGGTGGGCCGGCACCCTCGGTGAGCACAGCCCGCGCTGTTTGCCGAGTGCCTGGCGTGTGCTAGGTGTTCTGCACGTGCATCTCTGTCCTATTTCTAGGTGAGGCGGACTCAGGTGAGGCACCCAGCCCTGGGTCGCACAGCGAGCTGGAGGCTGAGCTGGGGTTTGCCTGCGACCCTTCGGGTGGCTTGGGGGGATTGTTCCGAGTGCTGGGGAGGGGACTGCCCACCCTGGATCTGTCCCCCACACCCCAGAGGGTGCCTCAAGGCCGGTGGGTGCTAAATAAGCCCCCAGTTAGCAGCAGTCAGGACCCCGGCTTTGCGGCCGCTGCGGGTGCGTGCGTCACTCCCACCCAAGGCTTTCCCTCTTGGAGCTGCCCGCGTGACCAAGGGAGGGCACCTCGGGGGGAGGGGCCTCTGGGATGGGTGGGGCGGAGTCTCGCCTCCCCCCAGCCTGTGCGCCAGGCCGGGTGCCGAGGCTCACGGGGACAAAGGCCCCTGCTGACCACACCTTAGAACCTAGGGACACGGAATCAGACCCCAAACAAGTACGCTGAAGGCTGTTGGGGAAGTGAAAGGGGGTCCCCTTAGAGCCGGCTGGTCAGGGAGGGCTTCTCGGAGGAGGACTTGCGAGCAGAGCTGGGACCTCAGGAGCTGCTGTGGAGAGCGAGGTTTAGCAGGGGCTCTGCAGCCGGTGGCCTCCTGGGTCGCGTGCGACAGGTCCCGGAGGCAGGCGACTTCTTTAGCTCCAGGTAGGAGGCAGGGGCGACTCTTCCTCCTCCCCCACATCGTCACCATCACAGGCAGCACGGGCACATCGGCGCCTCCCCGGGCCCCCGTCCGCCTGCTCCGGACGTTCACTCAGGGCCACGGGGAGCTGGGGCTCTTAGCGTCTGAGTCTCGAGGCCCCTTCATGCCCATCATCACGTTCCCTTCTCACACCCACCGCAGGGGGTCATAAAGAAACAGGCTCTGCGTTGGGGTGCTGTGCACAGGGTGGCCAGCAGGGGGCGGGGCAGGGTGAGCAGGAACTCCAACCTTGGGGCTCCCGACTCCCTGCTGGGGCCCACAGCTTCGTCCCAGTCCCCGTCCACAGAACGAAGCTGGGCTTCATCTCGGACTGTGGGAGCAGCTGGTTGAGCCAGGCCTGGCCCGTGCTGGCTCCCTGGGCCCGGGGGGCTGCTCGCTGCCCTGCTGGCCCGGGACTCTGAGCAGCTTCCCTCCGCCCCCTCTCTCCCGCAGGGGAGGAGAACCAGCCGGGCTGGCTGTGTCCGGACGAGGACAAGAAGAGCAAAGCCCCGTTCTGGTGCCCGATCCTGGCCTGCTGCGTCCCCGCCTTCTCCTCCCGGGCCCTGAGCCTGCAGGTGAGGGGGCGCCGCTGCTCGTGGGAGGAGCAGGGTGTGGGGGGCGCTCGCGGCAGGACCGGCCTCCACTCCGGCTCCAGCTGCGCGGCTTCAGCCACGGTTGCTCAAGAGCCTCTGCGGCTCCAGGAGTCGGGTTTCCCGGCAGGACGGGTGCGTGGCCCCCGGGGGCAAGTGAGTGGAAAATTCCTTCAGTTTGCGGTAACAGCGGTGATCTCGGCTGATGGCCCGGCTCCAGCCTGTGCCGGCGTGGCGGCTGTGCCAGGCGTCGTGGGCTGGACTCTTGCTGGTGCCCAGGCGGGAGCCGGCTGAGTGCGGGGCCGCCCTCACTGGGGGTGCTGGCTGCGCCCCGGTGCCTGCCCCGCCCTTTGTGAATATTTGTGTGCACCCTGTCCGTCTCAGATCAGGAAGCCGAGGCCTGGCCGGGAGGTGTGGTTTCTAACAACAGCGCAGCCGGGAGGGGGCGGCCCCGGACTTAGGAGCTTGCCCTGCTTGGTCACAGCTCCCGGGGTCTTTTATTTTTATTTTTTTAAAGATTGATTGATTTATTTGAAAGTCAGAAAGAGGAGAGGCAGAGAGCGAGAGCGAGAGCGAGAGAGAGAGAGAGAGAGAGAGAGGTCTTCCATCCGCTGGTTCACTCCCCAGTTGGCCACAACGGCTGGAGCTGCACTGAACCAAAGCCAGGAGCCAGCAGCCTCTTCCCAGTCTCCCATGTGGGTGCAGGGGCCCAAGCACTTGGGCCATCCTCCACTGCTTTTCTAGGTCATAGCAGAGAGCTGGATTGGAAGTGGAGCAGCCGGGACTCGAACCGGCGCCCATATGGGATGCTGGCACTGCAGGCGGCAGCTTTACCTGCTACGCCACAGCGCCAGCCCCAGCTCCCAAGGTCTTAACCACCAGGCTGCCCAGCCCCCACCGCTCACCTGTCCCTCCCATCCTGGATGAGCCTGGGGGGATGGGAGAGCCAGCTTGGGACCCAGGCCCAGTAAGTAGATCCTGAGACACACGCTGCTCGGGCTGGAGATGGGGGCTCTGATGGCTGAAAGGTGACCCTGGCCGGCCCTGTCCTCCGTTCACCGTGCATTCAGCGGCGACCCAGACATGAGGCCCCAGCCTCCTGTAGCGACTGGATCAGAAGAGAGTGGCTGTGAGGGAGACAGTGGCTCAGTGATGCAGCACGTCCTAAGGAGAGGGCCCCAGGCTGGGGAGTTCCGGGAGGGCCTCTTGGAGGAGGTGACATTGAAACCCAAGCCTGATTGGCAGGCAGCATCCAGCCCTGTGGGGTGGGGGGGGGGGGAGCACTGGCCAAGCCGCAGCCAGGAAGCCCTGTGGGGTTGCTGCTCACAGGCTGAAGGGTGGGCGGGGCTCATCTTCTGCCCTGGGACAGGGGACCCTGGACTGGCTCTCTTGCGTCCTCCTGTGGTGGATGGCGGAAGGGCAAGCGGGTGTGCGAGCCCAGGAACCCGCTCTTGCGATAACTGACCCGCTCCCGCAGCAGCCGTGGCCATCCGTTTGGGAGGCCAGGGCCCTCGTGACCTCACCATCACCGCCTCCTGCTGCGGCAGTGGCCGGGAAATTTCCACGACGGGGCCGCCGCGCCAGGCTGGGTCGAGGTCAGATTTCACACTGGGTGGAGCGAAGCCCTAGTCTGATTTGTTGTGGCTTCTGGCTGTTCCGTGGGGGGGAGTGTTGGACAGACAGGGCAGGGATGGCTTCCGAGGGACCGTTTGGAGCTCAGAGTTCGGCGTGGGGGTCCTGCTGGGACACGGGGGCCCTGGTGAGGGGAAGGCCCCGGGCTGGGACCGGGGGAAGGACCAGGCCTCACCTGGTGCAGAATGAGAGCCCTGAGGTCCTGATGATCACGATAAGAGTGCGGGAGTGCAGGACTTAAACGGAGTTGTTCCCCGGAGGGGCACAGCCACACACACCCTCGCCCAGCTGGCAAACGCGTGGTTTGGCTGCTCGGTCCGGTGGACAGAAGGCCGGACGCGCGAGAGGCCCGTGGGCCAGCGCGCAGGCTGGACTCTGTCTGTTTGAACGGCAGGCGCTGCTCATGTGGGCGCTTCCGCATCAGCTCTGATTCGGGGAATCGCCTGCAAGTGGTCCCCGGTGCCCACCCACGCGAGCCCAGTGCCCTGTCCCCTCGCCTGGGCCCCAGCCCCGTGGAGGTGGGGGAGGGGAGATGGGGACGCACGGGGGATGTGTGAGTCGGGGCAGTGCTGGCTGAGCTGCTGACAGCGGGGTGCCCAAGATGGGGTCACCGTGGGCCTTGGGCTGGAGGCCGGAGTCTGTGGAGAGAGGGTTGTTAGGGTGCACCCGGCCTTCACGGAACCCAGGGGGGAGGCTGACCCCGGGCTGATTCTGGTGGGGAATGGGGGTCCCTGTGTTCCTAGGGCCTTGGGTCTCCTGGGCACACAGGACCTAGGCCCAGCCTTGATAGGTGGGCCCTGGGTGCTGGTGTCACAGGCAGGTGGGCCCCGGGTGCTGGCGTTATAGGCAGGTGGCCCCAGGTGGTGATGTCATAGGCAGGTGGCCCCAGGTGGTGATGTCATAGGGAGGTGGGCTCCAGGTGGTGACATCACAGGCAGGTGGGCCCTGGGTGGTGATGTCACAGGCAGGTGGCCCCGGTGGTGACCTCACCGGCTGCCTGCTGCCTCCAGGGCCTCCCAGAGAGAGCCCCTCCCCCAGGGTGGTGCCATTGGCCCCCTCGCCCCTGGGAGATGAGGGCCCGCACGTCCCCCATTTGGAGCTGTCTGGGCCCGGGAGCGCGCAGTCTCCTGAGCAGCTCCGTGTGCCGGCGAGGGGACCGTGAGTGCCCCTCTGTGGGTAATGGGCCTGCAGAGCCCCCGGGGGCAGACCCCAGCCTGGGCAGCGTGTTTGCGGGGTCTGAGTCGCCCTTCCTGCTGTGCCCACGCCTGCCTCCCACCCCAGCAGACAGATGTGCCCCATCAGCGCTGTGCCAGCTGTCAGATGACGAGAGTCTTGGAGAGCCAGGGCCTTGTGCAATCACTGTGGGAACAGATGTGAGCGTGTGGGCCGCTGCCTCGCCTCCCCCAGCCCCCCGCTGTCTCCCCGGGCAGCCAGAACCCAGCTGCTTCTCTGGGGAGGGCTGGGGCTCGCTGGGGAATGGCTGGCTCCCACCCCCCACCTGGTGGGAACCGTGCATTTGCCGCTGGGTGAGGGTGTGTGTGGCTGTGCCCCTCCAGGGAACAAAGGAACGCGGGGGCCATGGGTGGGAGGTGGGAGCAGGTCTCTCTGCGTGCTGATGGTGGCCCCTGCCCGCTCTGGGCCACCCCAGGCCTGTGACTCACAGGGGGAGGCATCAAGTAGGAGCCACCTGCCTTGGCTGGACCCCAGCCCCGCAGGTCCCACTGTGTGACGTCAGGAACGCTTCTCCGGCCTGGCGGCGTCCCAGCCGTGTCTCCGGGGGGGTGACTCCAGGGCCTCTCTGAGGGGGGTCACCGTGAGGATGAAGCCGTCTGTTGAGCCAGTGCCGAGCCCGCTGCGCTGGGTGCGTGCCGGGTTCAAGAGCTGGGAGCAAGCGTATTGGAGCTCAGGAAGGGGCCAGGGGTCCGTGTGGGCCTTCCTTGGTGGCCTGACATTGCGATGCGCGGCCCCATGGTGGGGAGGCCGGTCCTGGAGGGGCCACCGGCGGGCAAGGGGCGGGCTCGGCACACACCCAACCCCGGGGACAAGGTCGGTCTCCCGGCCTGCCTGGGGACCAGGTGGGGGCGCTGCTGGCTCTGAGGCTCTGGTAAGCACCAGCTCCGCGGGGGGAGGGAGCGGCCAGGCTCCCAGGGTGGCCTCGGCCTGACCTTGGCCTCTGAGCAGGAGCTGCTGCCGGTCCCGCCTGTGTAGCCTTCGCCCGGCAGCGTGGCCGCGGCCTCTCTGAGGGACAGGGTGTCCCCAGAAGCCCCTGCCTCCAGGGCTGCCCCCCACCAGGTGCCCCGCCCCATGCTAAGGGCTTCCGCCTGCCTGCTGCAGTCCCCATGACCCACTGAGGAGGTGCCGGGCCCGGGCCGTGTCGACAGGGCGCTAGTGCGCTCCGACGGTCGCCGAGCTGGGCTGCATCCGGGGCCTGTGCCTTTCCCCCGGCCTCCTGTCCCCATCCCTGCTCTGCGCGGCCCGCCTGGCTGCCTGGCGTGGGCGAGACTTCGAGGGCCAGGGAAGGAGCCCGCCGAGGAGCCCTGTGGGTTCTTGGCGTCCTCTTGGCCTGCTCTGTTGATTCAGCTGACATCCGGGCTCACTGGGGTTGCCATGGAAATGCCCAAGCCAGGGCTGCCCGTGGCGGCCCCCTCCCTCCTCCGAGGGACGGGCTCGGAGCGGCATGGTGGCCGCCAGGAGGCACCAGGGTTGGGGAGACCTCCTCTTCAGAGCACAGGAAGCCCGAATTCCAGCCCCAACTCTGCCACTAACTTGCTGTGTGGCCCTGGGCCAGTCCCAGGGGCGGCCACTGCTACAGGAGAGGCTGAGGGAATCTCCGTGCGCCCCCTCCCCACCCCCACGGTGGTGGGGATTTTGTTAGTTCGTTCCTGCAGGGCCTGGCCTGCTGAGGCCATCAGCACCAGCAGAGGGCAGCACATGCCTGGGAAAGGGCCTTGAGCCGGCTCTGTGCACCCTCCTGCCCTGTCACCCTCTGTCCTCTGGCCAGAGGGACAGGCAGGCCAGGTGGAGCGAGGAAATGGGCCTCTGAGAAGCCACCCTGTGTGGGGTTCGGGGCGGCAGGCGCAGGAGGAGGAGCCAGCGGCTACTGACTCTTGGTGACATCCGGAGACAAGACGGAGCCCCTGGTCCCCGCGTGCAGGCCTCACCAGCTGCCCAGCCCCTGGCCTGCAGGGCTCAGGTGCAGAGAGGGTCTGTGCTGAGTGGGGCGGGGCTGCGGAGGATCGCAGGGGGGAGGCAGGTGCAGGGCGGGTCCTGTCCCTCGCCCCTCCGTGGCCGGGGCAGCCCCCTCTGTGGACCCTGTTTGCTCCGTCTAGGAAGGGGGTGGGCATTCGTGTTCGCAGCAACCCTGGAGGAGCCTGGTTTTGGACACGCTGGGCTGATAGAGAGCCTCGCTCAGGCTCCTTCTAGCCAGGAAGTTCTCGGAGAGCGACGATCAAACAGGAGTGTGGGAGCTGGCTGGATTCCCGGGCCCCCGCCCTCAGGGCTTTTCACCCTGGGAGCTGGATGGGGCCCGGGCAGCCGCCGAACATTCGCGTCTCGGCACCTGGACGATTAACCGCACAGGCGGGTCTGTCTCTGTCTGCAGCTCGGGGCCCTGGTCCACAGTCCCGTCAGCTGTCCCCTGCTCGGCTTCTCCGCGGTCAGCACCTCCCTTCCACAGGGCTACCTCTGGGTGAGTGACCCCCACGCCCACGCCGTGCCACGCCCACGCCCAGCCGGGGATTCTGGCCTCCTCGCGGGAGCAGGGCGGGGGGCACCTGTCCCGGGCAGTTTCATCCTGCAGGGTCTCCCTGGGAGGCTCAGGGTGGGAAGTCACTGCCTCATGGGGGCAGCATAGCCAGGGAGGGGGTGGGAGGGTGTGCCTCCTGCACATGGCCGGGGTGCTGGGAGGGGCATGAGTGGGTGGTGCGGAGTCCCGGGTCACAGGGGTCACGGGGTCACAGGGTTCGGGTTGCTAATGCCCACCTCCTGCAGAGATTCCCCCACTTTTTAACCAGCCCCCTCTCCCCAAGATCCTACTGGGCTGGCTTTATTCAAATGAGATGCCCCTGCCCCGCCTCTGCCCTGCCCCCGGCCCCTCCTGGCCCTGGGGTTCCAGCCTCACCGTCCGCCCCTCGGCTGTCCCCGGACTGTCCTGCTCATCGCCGTCTCCAGTGGGCAGGGGAACTCTAACCTTCCCCTCAGAGCTCGGCCCCACCGTCCCTCTGCGAGTGACTCGTCCCCCCGACCTGGCCCGTGCTGCGCCTGCTCCTTCATCACCCGCCCTCCTCCCGTCTGCCCCTCCCTCCGTCACGTGTGGAGTGGCCCCACGTGCTAGGCACGGGGAGGAGTGGTGGAGACGGAGCAGGGTGTTTACAGGGACGGGGCGCTCCCTGTACATCGGCTGGGGCGGGCAGGAGAAGGGAGGCCCCTCGTGTCCAGCCCCACTGGCCAGTGGGAGGGCGGGCTGGGCTCCCCCTGACCGCCTCTGTCCCTGTCCCCAGGTCGGAGGAGGGCAGGAGGGCGCCGGCGGGCAGGTGGAGATCTTCTCCCTGAACCGGCCCTCGCCGCGCACCGTCAAGTCCTTCCCGCTGGCGGCGCCCGTGCTCTGCATGGAGTACATTCCCGAGCCGGAGGAGGAGGAGGAGAGCGGGGATGAGGGGGCGCCGGCGGCCGACCCCTCGGCTGCAGTGCGTCCCACCATCTGCCTCGGGCTGCAGGACGGCAGGTGCGGGCCTGGGGTGGGGGAGGGGCGCTGTGCGGGGCAGAGCTGGGGGTTGGGGCCATCCCTTGGGGAAGGTGGGGACCAGAGACCCCCAGTGTGGGAGCCATAGCCTCGGGCCCCGCCCGGTGGCAGCTCTGTGAGTGAGGTGCTGGCCTTGGTGTCAGCCTAATCTGGGCTCAATCTTGGCTCCCCCACGTCCTCGCTGCGTGTCCTCGGGCCACCATTTAGCTCTCGAGCCTCAGTGTCTCACCTGTTGCGAGAGTCCAGTCCACTGAGCTGCCATCGGCCCCAGATCCCTGCTGGCTGGGGGCAGGGTCCCAGGGCCTTCCCTGCCCAGGAGGTTCCTGCCGGCAGAGGGGTCCTCTCATGTAGTATGCGCCAGGGCCGCAGCTCCCGGGCCCGCGGAGACCTCGTGAAGACCCTGCGCCAGTCCCCGCCCCGGCGAGTCCGCAGCCTGGCACTGCCGGGTCTGGTGCGCTCTGCGCCCTGTCCTGGGCAGGGAAGGTGGGGCAGGGAGACAACGGGTTCCTGAGCACCTACTGGGCGCTGCGTCCTGTGCCTGGGTGGCAGCTTCTGCCCTGCTCCGCTGTCCCCTTCTAAGAGACCAGGGAGGAGCGAAGGCCCCGTTGCACGCAGAACCAGCAGGAGCCGCCCTGAGCGCTGTGACCTGTGGGCCGGGCCTGTAGCCGGGTGCCCAGCCGCGGCCCGGGCCCTTGGGGGCCTGGTGAGCACCGTTTATTTTGACGCCCAGATAAAATTCTTGTAACACGGAAGTCACCATGTCAGCCATTTAAAGTGTGCAATCCCGTAGCTTCCAGTGCCCACTGTCTGGTTCCAGAACATTCTCGTTACCCCCCAGAAAAGCCGCATAGCCATTGCGTGGTCACTGCCTTCCCCTCCCGCCACGGCCCTGCCTTCTGCCTCTGGAGTGGCCCGTGGGCGTGGCAGCACGTGGCCCGTGGGCGTGGCAGCACGTGGTCCGTGTGCGTCTGCGTGCTGGGCCCTGTCCTTGTGTTCCTTTGGTGGCCCTGGGCGGGCACTGCAGCCCCACTGCGTGGCGAGAGCTGAGGCCCAGCAGCCTGGGGCCAGTCAGCAGCGAGATTTGAACTCGAGTCTGTGCGGCTCGGCAAACAGCAACCTGGGCACCTTTTGGTGCTGCTCCTGGGGTGCCCGAGTCGTCCTCGCGACAGGAGCCCGGGGTGGGTGCCATCTACGGAAAAGTGAGCTCTTGTGAGGTGGCGCCGTGGCCGGGCCACCCAGCTGGGCGGCAGGGGCGCGGGGCGGCGGGGGCGCTCCGGGAGTCACCGTGGCCTTGGCCTCTGCCCACAGCATCCTGCTCTACGGCAGCGTGGACACCGGCACCCAGTGCCTGGCGACCTGCAAGAGCCCTGGCCTGCAGCCTGTGCTCTGCCTGCGCCACAGCCCCTGCCACCTGCTCGCTGGCCTGCAGGACGGGACCCTGGCCGCCTACCCTCGGAGCAGCGGTGAGGCGGGGCGGGGGCGGGCACAGGTGCGGGGGAGGGTGTCTCTGTGCAAACCCGCACAGCAGTCCCGGCTGAGTCTTGGGCACGGAAGCCGCTGGCCAGGAGACTGCGGGGCGGGGCTGGGGGGGGCTGTCCCTTCCCATCCTGCCCCAGGGGCAGGACCTGTCTGGAACCTCTTAGTGTCCCTTAGTGAGAGCTTCTTGTCTGTGAGCCTCGGGCTTCCCTTCTGTAAAATGGGCGTGATAGCAGCACCCGCCCCTCGGGGCCCCAGGGCCTCAGCAGCCTCCTGGAGGCGAGCACAGGCTGGGCATCGTGTGTCCCCAGTGGACACCTGCAGCCACGCCCTGTCCCTTTCCTGAGCCGAAGGAGCCCGCGTCGTCTTCACTCTCGCCACGGCCTTTGAGGCCGCTTTGTGGGCCTGAGGCTGAGACCCGGGGTGGGGCGTGGCGCGCGCACAGCCACGTGAGTGCCGTGGTCCTGGTGCCCTCGTGGCGCGCGCAGCCTCCAGCAGGGGAGGAGGCCTGAGCTGCCCGTGTGGCCACCAGGGGACAGCGGGGCCTGTCGGTCAAGCTGGTGGGCGCGGCTCCTGCCTGCCCGGCAAGCGCGTTGCGGGGTTTAAACAGATGTTTGTGCTGAGCCTTTTTTTTTTTTTTTTTTTTTTTGCCACTCGGCACTGTGTTGGTATTTTTAATTAGCTCTTGATAAGGCATTTATAGTTTTTAATTAAAGGGGGAAGAAGGAGGGAAAAAACCGCTCTCTCCGTCAGACGGAACGTGCGAGTGGATGTAACCCGGGCTCAGGTGTGGGGAGCCGGAGGCGGGGGCTGCTTCAGGCCCCCGCCCCCAGTACCCCAGGCCCCCAGCCCAGCACCCCAGGCCCCCGCCCCCAGTACCCCAGGCTCCCGCCCCCCAGCACGCCAGGCCCCCGCCCCCCAGCACCCCAGGCCCCCAGCCCAGCACCGCAGGCCCCCCACCCCCCAGCACCCCAGGCCCCCGCCCCCAGCACCCCAGGCCCCCCACCCCCCAGCACCCCAGGCCCCCGCCCCCAGTACCCCAGGCTCCCGCCCCCCAGCACGCCAGGCCCCCGCCCCCCAGCACCCCAGGCCCCCAGCCCAGCACCACAGGCCCCCCACCCCCCAGCACCCCAGGCCCCCGCCCCCAGCACCCCAGGCCCCCCACCCCCCAGCACCCCAGGCCCCCGCCCCCAGCACCCCAGGCCCCTGCCCCCAGCACCCCAGGCCCCCCGCCCCCCAGCACCACAGGCCCCCCACCCCCCAGCACCCCAGGCCCCCGCCCCCAGCACCCCAGGCCCCTGCCCCCAGCACCCCAGGCCCCCCGCCCCCCAGCACCACAGGCCCCCCACCCCCCAGCACCCCAGGCCCCCGCCCCCCAGTACCCCAGGCCCCCGCCCCCAGCACCCCAGGCCCCCCGCCCCCCAGCACCGCAGGCCCCCCACCCCCCAGCACCCCAGGCCCCCGCCCCCCAGTACCCCAGGCCCCCACCCCCAGCACCCCAGGCCCCTGCCCCCAGCACCCCAGGCCCCCCGCCCCCAACACCCCAGGCCCCCGCAGCCCCGGCCAGGTTGCCTGTGGCCCTTGCTCCTGGTTCCCGCTCATTGGCTTGGGCTCTGGGTTGGGAAGTGACCGCTGGGCTCCTGATAGTGTCTCCCATCGTCCCCAGCTGTCCTCTGTGCTGTTTGGGGCCCCACTTCCCGACCTGAAGGGCATCGGTCACTCGGGCCTGGGGTCGCCAGGGTGACGTCATCCTCACTAATGACACCCACAGTGGCCGGTTTCCAGGGCAGCCAAGTCTGAGGCGGGGGGTTCGGACCCAGCGTGTGGGTCTGGGGACACAGTTCCACCCAGCAAGGGGTGTCAGGACCCGAGAGCCCCTGGGGACCCCTGAGCCCCCCACCCTCGTCATCTGGCTGGGAGGGGCCTCGTCTTATCCCAGCAGAGCTGGAGCGATCAGGCTTGGAGGGGAGGGCGAGACGTCCCCCCGGCCTAGGGAGGCCTTCAAACACCTGTCCCCTAGCATGCACTGAGCACCCACTGTGCGCTGTCCATACAGTGGTGTGCAAAACTACTATGCGCCGTGCATACGGTGGTGCACAAAACATGGCTCCTGCCCCCGGGGGACAATAGAAGGAGCCTCAGGTTCTCTGCCACGTGGGGGCCTGGGCAGAGGCCTGGGTGCCCGTGGGAGCCTGGGGGGGCTGGCGAAGGCCTCCCCAGCAGGGAGATCGTGGAGCTCAGACTGGAGGGAGCAGGGCCCAGACACGTGAGGAGCTGCTTGGGAGAAGGGACAGCAGGTGCGGGGGGGGCAGGAGAGTGGTTGAGGCAGTGAGGACCCCAGAGAGGGGCACGGAGCACCCCGACCAGGTCTGGGGCCGGAGCCACTCCCTGGCTGTCCCATTGGCTGTGGCCTCCCACCGGGGGCCCCTTCCCCTCTCCCCATGGTGTCCTTCAGAGGCCACACAGGATCACACAGGATCGGGGCGGGGGAGGGGGAGGGTTCTCCTGGTCACCCTTCACCCTGGCCCTGTGTGGCTGCTTCCGCCGGGGGCTGGCATCAGTGTTGCCGTCCCGGATTCGCCGAGGTTTCAGACACCTCCTGGGTCCGCGCCCCACCCCACTGCTCCGCACAGACCCTGGTCCGCCTCCAGGCTCTGGTGCCCCCTGCTGGCCTGAGTGCGGGGGCTGCAAGGGTTTTGCAGGGTTTGGCGGGGGGCCATGCCCAGGTAAGACCCGCCTTCCTGGCCCGCGCTGGGCTCCTGGCCCGACGTGGTAAGCAGAACTGGAGCCGACCTGGGGAGCTGGCTCTGCCCTGAGAACCTGCGTGCAGAACACCCGATGGTCGGCCTGTGGTCCCCACATTGATCGGCCCCGGGGAGCCTGGGACTGCAGAGCCCGAGGGGTCGAGTCCAGCCTGCAGCCGACACAGGGAAGCTGCGGCCAGGGCCACGCGGCCGAGGGCGTCCGTCTGCTGCCTGCGGGAGCCTCTGCTTATTTGCATCCATTCATTCACTCACTCAGCAAATACGCCTGAGCCAGGCGGCCCCACCTGGGTGCTGGCCTGTCCCCGCCCCTGCCCCTGCCCCCGCCCCCTCTGCTGCGTTGCCAGGGCCTGGGTGGGGGCAGGATGTGGGTCAGGGTCACCCTGTTGAGGAGGCAGACGGCATCAGGGACGAGGGGATGGGCTGGGACCGAGGCCCTGTTGTGGGACGGCTCCATGGGCCTCTGAGCCTCCATTTGCTCACCTGGGAAATGGGCATGTCTAGAGTTTTGTGGAGGTTGTGTGTGCTGATCCTGGGGTGCCACCGTGACTGCTTCCTCTCATTACCCGCCTCGGTGACGACTTTCCCTCTGTGTCGGCCTCCAGGGGGACCAGGAGGAGTGGGCCACTGGCCTATGTGGAGTATCCGGGGGGGAGCAGGCCGCTGGCCTCCCGAGAGGGGGACCCGTGGTGGCCTCCTGAGCAGGCTGTCACATGGGGGCGGGGCTGTGTGTGTGAGCTGTGTCCTGGCACGTGCATGCCCACCATAGCTCCTGGAGGAGGGGGGTGGACTTGGGCAGGGAGGCCCCAGCCCCCAGCAGGACGCACAGTGGCTGCGTTTCTGGTCTCGGAGCCACGGCGCAGCGCGGAGGGCCTGCAGGAACCATGGACAGACGTCTGCTCCTGCACGGTGCTCATGGGGAAACCCAGGGCCAGCAAGAGGCAGCCTCTTCCTCACCCCCCCCCTTAAATACTGATTTATGTATTTGAAAGAGCAACAGAGAGAGAGACAGACACGGACAGACACGGACAGAAATCTTCCAGCTGCTGGTTCACTTCCCAAATGGCCGCCACCATCAGGGCTGTAGCAGGCCGAAGCCAGGAGCCAGGAGCTCCATTCGGGTCTCGCACACGGGTGGCAGGGGCCAAGTACTTGGGCCATTGTCCACTGCTCTCCCAGGCCACAGCAGAGAGCTGGCTCAGAAGTGGAGTCGCTGGGCTGCCGCTGGTGCTCCACGTGGGATGCCGGCGCTGCAGGTGGCTGCTTAGCCCACTGCGCCGTGACACCGGCCGCAGGGGAAGCCTCTCGGCCAGGGCCCCGACCTCATCAAGGCCACCTGCCCCGAGTCCCGCGGCTCTCACGGCACCGGCGTCGTTCAGGTTTCTCCTGGTTCATCTTCTGTCCCGGCCTCAGGCCTTGGTGGGGGATTCCGGAGACTCCCAGCTCGCGGCAGTGGAGGGGTTGCCGTCCGTGGGATCCTCTGTGACCCCATCTCCCCACCTCCCTGTCTGCCTCTTCCCTGGGAAGACTCCCAGACCCAGCTCCAGCTTCTGGCCACGAACACTGCTCACCTCCGGCCACTGGGGGGCACTCGGAGGCCAGCGTTTCTGCGGCTGTTGGGTCCTGGTAGGGTCCTGGTAGGGTCCCTGTGCTCCTGGAAGCCAGTCCTGGCTACAGAGCCCTCAGGAACCTGCCGAGGCAGCAGGGGCGAGGAGGCGAGCACCAGTCTCCAGGGAGGCGTTCCAGTCCTGCCCGGCCTGGCGCCCTTCGCGTGGCCCCATGCAGGTTCTGAGCTCCCAGCTGCCGCCTCTGTGCGGTTGGACACCAGTGACAGCAGCCGGTGAGGACCCAGCGCTCACGGACCCCTCGAGAGCTCAGTGACTCAGGATGGTCTCGGAAACTCCCCGGGTCTCCGCGACCTGGGTCATAAAACAGGAGCGGGGCCGGTGCTGTGGCGTAGCCAGTAAAGCCACTGCCTGTGGCGCTGGCACCCCATATGGGCACCGGTTCGAGTCCCGGCTGCTCCACTTCCAATCCAGCTCCCTGCGAGTGCGCCTGGCAGAAGATGGCCCAAGTGCTGGGGCCCTGCACCCACGTGGGAGGGCAGGGATGGAGTTCCAGGATCCTGGCTTTGTCCTGGCCCAGCTCACCATTTGGGGAGTGACCCAGCAGATGGAAGACTCTCTCTCTCTCTCTCTCTCCCCACCTTCTCTCTGTAACTCTGCCTTTCAAATAAATAGATCTTTTAAAAACATAAAGCAGCAAAAACAGTGTCGCTGACAGCACCTTAAGGAAAAAATTCTCAAAAGCCGGTCCCTGGTGCAGGGCGTGGGCGGCACGTGGCCACAGCTGTCGCGGCTCCCGCCTGCGGGCTCAGCCCCAGGCTGGACATTCTGCGGGACTTAATGGACGCCCTGCGGCCTCCCAGAGCTGGAGGTGGCTTATCACGCCCATTTTACAGACCAGCAAGCTGAGGTTCAGCGAGGTGAGAGTCCCCTGGCCATGGTCATGCAACCAAGGACTGCAGGGCTGCCCTGGGCCAGCCTGCTTCCCACGGCCAGGGGTCCCCGTGGTGGGCGTGGACCCTCAGCTGTCCGGTCTTGGCTGAGCTGGGAGCCTGCCTACTTTAAACAGGGCATCGCTGGCGCCGCAGCTCAATAGGCTAATCCTCTGCCTTGCGGCGCTGGCACCCTGGGTTCTAGTCCCGGTTGGGGCGCCAGATTCTGTCCCGGTTGCCCCTCTTCCAGGCCAGCTCTCTGTTGTGGCCCAGGAGGGCAGTGGAGGATGGCCCAGGCCTTTGGGCCCCACACCCGCATGGGAGACCAGGAGAAGCACCTGGCTCCTGGCTTCAGATCAGCATAGTGCGTTGGCCGCAGTGGCCATTGGAGGGTGAACCAACGGCAAAGGAAGACCTTTCTGTCTCTCTCTCTCTCACTGTCCACTCTGCCTGTCAAAAAAACAAAAACAAAAACAAAACAGGGCACCAGGGGACCTGGTGTGTGCAGGGGGGGCAGGGCACAAGGAGAGGAAAACTGGGCCCCGGCCTCTCGGCGACAAGGCGGGGGGCTCACGTCTGGCCCAGCTCCCCACCACACCCAGGTCAGGCAGCAGCAGCTTCCGCCATCTGCCCTGGTGGCCTCTCCAGCTTTGGTGACAGCTGTCCCCCCGCCCTGGCTCCACCACTCCCTCTGGGGCTCTGCCGCCACACCCCAGGCCCTGTGGCCTGGCCCTCCGTGGGCTGCCCCAGCCCAGGCCCCAGCTTCCTCCCCAGCCCCCACCCCACGACTGAACACACACTGGGTGCCTGGAGGGTGGGTGTCAGGTGGGCCTGGTCCTTCTGTGTGATGTCACAGCCTCAGGGGGGTGAGAGCTTAGCACAGACAGAAGTGCCTGGAGCCGCAGGAAGGTCGTTCAAGGTCAAGATTCAGTCTGGAGAGCGGCAGTGTCGCCGCCCCCCCCCCCCCCCAGGCAGTCTTGTTGGCTTTGCGCCTCCCACTTTGCAGCTGGGGAAACTGAGGCCTTGAGAAGGGGACGGACGCTCTCAGGGTCCTTGGTGGGTTGGCGGCAGAACCAGGGCCAGAGCCCACGTTTCTCGACTCTGCCTCCAGGGCACTCCCTGCCATGTCACGCTGCCTCCTTGGCAGGGCCCGGTGTGGGTGTCGCCTCTCCTGAGAAGCCCCCCTGGACTTCCCCCCGTGCAGCATTGGCTCCTCCCGTGTCAGCAGATCTCAAGATCCCCTGTGCGCATGCCCGCTTGTGCCGGCCGCCTTGTGCGGTCGCTCGATGAGCCCGTGGGTTGTTTTGCCAGTGGAATTTCCTTGAAGGCGGGCCTGTGTCTGCTTTGTCTCTGTTTCCCTGGGCCGCAGTAGGTGTGGACAGAGCTGAGCGAACGGGAGGGGAGGGGAGGGAGGAGTTGGCGAGTGTGGCCGGGTGCTGGGGGCGGAGGGGAGCGGCCACCACGTGGAAGGGGTGTGTGGAGCCCAGCAGGACCCCTGCTAACCTGCCTCCATCCTCTGCCTGCAGGAGGCGCCCTGTGGGACCTGGAGAGCCCTCCCACGTGCCTGACCGTGGGCCCTGGGCCCATCCGCACCCTGCTGAGCCTGGGGGACGCCGTGTGGGCCAGCTGTGGGGCCCGGGTCACCGTCCTGGACGCTAGCAGCCTGCAGACCCAGGTACTGACCCCATCCGCGGGCCCTCAGCCTGGGCTCCCGGCTGTGTCTCGGGGGCCCGTGCGCCCCACGCCGGGTGCTTATGGGCTGTCTGCGTTGCCATGACTCAGTGCTGGGGGCCACACCGGGACGTGGTTTTATCAGGAGCCCAGCCTGCTGGCCCGCGGGCCTGCGCCGGGACCGCATCGCCTCCTCCTCCCATCGGGGGTTCTGAGGGGACCTTGGAGCCAGACAGCGGGGAAGCCGAGGGGGCCCAGCTCCCTGCCGGGCTCTGACCTCTGACCTACCGTACTGCTGGGAGGGGGCGGGTCCTGACCACGCGGGCTGGGGTCTCTGTCCCGGGACTGGCACCCTAGACTTGGAGGCACGCGGTTCCGCTGCTCTGCGGGAGCGGCCCGTGTGGACGCGGCGTCTTGGAGGCTGGGTTCTTTCAGATGCACGGAGGTGGAGGCCGCCGGGGCCCTGCGTTGCCCCTCGCGAGCACTGCCCGTGCCTCGGCCCTGGGACGAGGGCCTGGCGCTACAGGCTGCTCCCTGCCTGGGCCTGAGTGCCCCTGGCTGACGGCACCACTCACCCGCCTCTCTGTCCCCCGCCCGCCCACAGCCCCTCCCCCGGTGCCACCTCTCGGGAGACTTGGGCATGGCTCTGGGCCTCAGTGCGCTGGCCTTTGCCGTCACCACTGTGTCTGGGTCATGCATTTGGAGGTGCAGAGCGCAGCCCGGCACGTGGCCGTGGGTTGGTGCGTGGCCATGGGTCGGCGCGTAGCCGTGGGTCGGCACCGGCTGGCTCCCCAGGAGTGCTTCCTGTTGGCCCTGGCCCACGAGGCTATGAAGCAGCTGCACACGAGCCCAGCGGGAGCAGCGGGGCAGTCCTGCGATCGTCGGGGCACAGCTGCTCAGGGCTGGGGCCCCAGGACACCGTCTTCCCCTGACAAGTGGAGAAACCGAGGCACAGGCAGCTGCGGCGGGCCGGGGGCTGCAGCTGTCCATCTGCCAGCTTGCTGTCCTGGTTTGGCCGGAGCACGGAGGCGCCGTCTTTGGAGCCGTGCCCTGCCCTGTGTGCGGTTCAGCTCCCCGGCTGCCAGGCTGCCCGCGAGGGAAGAAGGGACCCCGCCGCCATGTCAGTCGGTTCTGCAGAGACGGGACCCAGTGTGTGCGCACGCACGCTTGCCGAGGGGTGCGCAGGTGCTCTTGGCTTGCGATGGGAGCCATCCTAAGTTGCAAGTGCCTGAGTCCACCGGCCTCCCACACCTCCCAGCTCAGGTGAGGACTCTCCCGGGTGGAATGCCCCAGGCTGAGCCCCCACACCAGCTGAAGAATCCACTGTTGGGGTTAGGGAGGGGACCTGACAGTGTGATCCCTTCTGAGGACGGAGCTCGAGAACCCCAGGCGCCCAGTGGGAAAGCAGGCAGCCAGAGAGCCCGAGAGCCCGTGACCCAGTCCAGTTCCTGGGCGGGGGAGAGCGCTCACGTCCCAGCCCCAAGGAAGGCAGGCGAGAGAACAGGTGCACCCTTCCCGCCGCTCTGCTCTGTGAAGGCCCTCAGCGGCTTGCATGAGGCCACGCACACGGCGAGGGCCCTCTGCTGTCCCCAGTCCGCCAGTCTCGTCCAGACACACCCAGCGTCCCCTTCACCCACATCTGGGTGTCGTGGACCAGTCGGGTAGGCCCGGGATGTGGCTGCCCCGGAGCGAGACGAGGTGTCTGCTCAGTGGGGAGGGGGTTGCCGAAGCCCCTCCCAGCAGGGGTGGGAGGCAGCGCTGCGGTTTGAGCTAGGATTGTCCTCTGGGGAGAAGAGGGCCGGGCCCCGTGGTGTCCTGCAGGCTGGTCCCTTGGAGCTGCCCCTCCAGGGGCTGACTGAGCCTTCCCGGAGACCTGTGACCTCCTCGTGCCGCTGGGCCAGGCTGGTTGGGGTGGGCTGTGGGGAGGGGCCAGGGAGTCACCCCAGGGTCTCAATGTTTGAGTCCCGTTTCTCCTGGGAGGGGTAGCCCTGGTTCACTTTGGGGGGCTTCCCGGAAACCCCCAGCCCTGCCCTGTCATTTGCCTCCCAGGGCCTCACCTCAGCCTCTGAGGTTGTGGGGCGGGGGAGGCTGAGCCACTTTCCCAGGTGCCTCAGGGACACAACCTGCCTGGGTCTCAGGTCATTTGACCAGAAGGGTGATGCTCGGTTGACCCCCGCGGTCCCCTCCCCAAGGGCGTCTCAGCGGGGGGGAGCAGAGGCGTTCAGTCTGCAGTCATAGGACAGGGCGTCCGTGGTGGGGGACGGGAGACCCGGCCCTGCCCTGCCCTTGGGAGCCCCCAGCCTCTGCGCCCGTGGGGGAGGTGGACAGGCGGAAGGGGAACAGAGCAGATGGGAAGGGGAGTCCGGATGTCCTCAGGCTGCGCATGGGGGGGGGGCAGCTGGGAGACAAGGGAGGCAGGGGTGCCCTGGAGGGCGGACTCCAGGGAAGGGGCTTCAGGGGAGGGGTCCGCAGGCCGGGAACCCGCCGGCAGAGGCTGCCGACGCTTGGGGAGAGTGAGCAGTAGGGAAGGCAAAGGCAGCCGCGCCCCCACCCTTACCCTGGCCACGCCCACCTCCCGTGACCGAAGCTCTGCCCCGCCCCTCGGTGCAACCTGGGACAGGTCACTGAGCCCTGCTGGGCCTCTGTCCCTTCACCTGAGGATCGGATGCTATGAGTACCTGGAGAGTCCCCGGGGGTGGGGCGCGAGAGGGATGTTCCGGAAAAGGACTGCCTCCCGGGAGCCCACCTCCGGAAACTCAGGTGGGGGGCGGGGGGCATCACTCCCGCCTCGCAGCCCCTGCCCGGTTCCCTGGAAGAAAGGCTCCGGGGTGCGGGGCACACAGGCGGGCAGAGGGACGCACAGGGCCCTGGTGCCCCTGCCTGGCCCTCCCTCGCGGTTGCCCCTCACCAGCCACGCCCATGCAGCCCCAGCGGCCACCGGGCTCCAGCTCCTAGGATTGAATATTAGTTCCGGACCAGCTCTTGAGGGAGGGTCAATATGGCCTTTCACCTGCTCTGCGGACGTGCGGGGGAGGGGGAGGCGGTGGCCAGGGACCCCGCGCCCCAGGCCGCAGCCAGAGAGGTTGAGAAGTTTCTGTGAGCAGCAGGCTCCCCTTCCTAAGGAGCTGAGCGCCGTGCGTGTTTAATGGAGCCGCGCTGGAAGTGGCTCCGTCTGGCCGCCAATGACCGCCCAGCCCGCTCCGGGCCCGCCACTCACTGCGGGGTCTGGAGGAGCCGGCCGGCCACGGGGCTGCCGTCACTCACTCGCTCCAGGTCACCGAGCCGTGTGCGCGCCTGGGCTCTGCACCTGCAGGGAGGGCTGGGCCTTGGCTGTGATGCCCACCATGAACAGCCACGCGGAACAGGGCCTCCCCTAGCTTGGACAGCGCCCTGGGGGGCTTTGGGAGACCTAGAGCTGGTCCCTGCTCTGGGCCTGGAGGCCCGCGCGCGTGCCGTCAGCTGAGGCTGTGGCCAGTGTGCCCAGGTCCCACAGTGAAGACCTCCGGGTTGATCCAGGCGTTGTGCCCGTTCCAAGGGGCCTCTTCCAACCCCTCCCTCCCTGGGAGGTCATAATAGCCTGCCTGTACCCAGTGCTTCACGGAGGGAGGCCTGGGTGAACGTGTTTTTCTCCCAAGGCACCCTGCAAGAGGAGGAGAGGGGGAGGAAACAGGCACAGAGAGGGTAAGTCCCCACCGAGATCACACAGCCAGGGAGAGGCAGAGCTGGGATTTGAGTGCAGGCAGCCCGAGTGGCGAGCTCAGTGCCCGCTGGCCCGGCAGGCAGGAGGCCCAGGCTCCGTCTTCTGTTCTGGGGAGCCCCCGTTTGTTTACCAGCCTGGTTTTCCCACCTGCACAGCCTTTGTGTCTTGGTCACTGCGGGCACAGGGCACATGTCGTGGTGCCGTGGGAGGAGGACGGGCTGCTGGGCGGTTCCTGTTCCCAGGGTCCCGAGTGTAAGGTGCTGTGGTGGGGGGTCAGGGTCCTGTCTGGAGAGACACCCAGGGCTGTCAGCCTGGGCCCAGCATGGTGAGGCCCGGGAGGGGACAGGCGCAGATGTGGTGGGGACTCAGGGGAGGAAAAGGGGGTGCCAGCCCCGGCTGGAGGCAGGGGTGGAGGAGGAAGGGCCTGGGTGTGGCAGGAGGGGGAAGTGGCATGAGGAGCCGAGTCCAGTCTGTGCGCGTGCCACGTCCTCCTGGGAGGAGGGGCTCCGGCCTGGCACTGGCCCCCCCAGGCCTGCTTGGCCCCCCCAGGCCCGCTTGGCCCCCGCTGCCCCTGCCAGCCGGCCCCGCCCAGTCGGGCGCCCTGACCTTGCTCGTCCCATTGCCCGCGGAGCTGGCGCCTGGTCTGTCGTGCGTTTTTACGCTCACCAACTGCTTGTTGGGCTCCTTGATCCCTGCGGAGGCAGAGCAAGGCTGTTAAATAATAATGTCGCTCACCAGGGCCTGTGTCAACACCGCATCGTCCGTGTTCATTATCCCCATCGCCACCTTCAAAGCCTAATCCAGTCGTCTGGAGTTCATTTGCACCGCTCGCTCGAGGGGGAAGCCGCCGCGGGAGATGGCTGCATCTTAATTTAGAGAAACTTGGCGGGGGCAGGCTGGCAGGAGGCCCGCTGCACTCAGGGTGCGAGCTCCCCGGCGGTGGTGCTCAGGGTGTGGGGGGCCCTGGGAGGATGGGGGGGAGGGGCGGTTGAGTCCCGGCTGGGCTGTGCCACGGGATGCTCACGAGCCAGGAGCCATCAACTGGGCCCATTTTATGGGTGAGCAGGTGGACGTGCAGGCCACAGCCGTGCTGGCCCCCAGCTGATCTCGGAAGGCACGTGCTCCATCCACCACCAGACCCGGGCCTCTGCCCGTGGCTTGTGCCAGCAATGCTGTTCCCGTTGCGTGCGGCTCCTTCTCCGTCTCTAAGGCCTCCACTTAACCCCTTCAGCCGCATCACCCCGCCCTCACTGCGTCAGCCTGTCTGTTGTCATCACAGCACCGGGTGCTCTGAGACGGCTGTCGCTCTCACCACTGGTGGGCCACACGTGTGAGCGGGTCCTGGCCTGCCGTCACCTCCTGCCGCCTCGTCCCAGGCCGGGCACCCTCCACCTTCCCTGAGGAGCCGCCTCTGGAGGGCGCTCACGGGCACGGGAGCGAGTGCTCTCTGGGTTGAGGGAGGGAGGCTTGGGTGCTCTGGGGCCGCCTGGGGCCGCGTCTAGGAGGACTGTGCCTTCCAGGAGGCGGAGAGGGGAGGCCACACCAGGAGAAGGTGGGAAGGGCTTAGGCATGGCTCTTGTCTGATTCAGGCAGGGATGGGGAACAGAGGGATAGCTGTGTCATTTGAGGGCCCAATCTTACCTCTTGATGGCCCAAAGCGGCCTTGCTGTGTTTCCATGGCAACCCTTCCCCCCAGGGCTCAGCCCTGGTGAGGTTGCGGAAGCACAGGCCCCGGGGATGAGGCTCTCGGCCCTGTCTGGAGTCCGTGGAACTGGGGGCAAAGGTGCAGCCCCGGCTGCCACTGGTTGTTGGGGGGGGGCTAACCTGGGCAGCTCCTCTTCCATTAGACCCTGGCTCCGCCATCCTCAGAGAAGCCTGACAGCGTGGGGGCACCTTGACTCCTCCCCGTGCATGGGGTCTCCCCCTGTGAGTGTGGCCGTAGTTGACGCCACAGCCCCGAGCTGGTGTCCTGGGGCCAGGTATGGGACGGACCAGGATTAACCAGACTGAAGCTGGATGGCTTCCCTTGTGCCATGGCGTCTGTGGCTGTGAACCCAGCAGGTGCTCAGAAATTAGTTGTTCAGGCCAGCGGGGCAGCCCCTGAGGCAGCAGGGCCAGGGCCACGGCTGTGGGAGGAGGGAGGTGGGCAGGGGCCGTGCAGAGCACTTAGCGGAGGGCTTGATTGTAACCATGGAGCGCCAAAGGGCCTGCCCTGTGGCCGACTCCAGCGCCTCCGGCCGGTGCCTAACACGGGCCTCTGATACAGGACTGTCACTAAGTGCGACAGGGAAGAAACTTCTGGACACCAGCAGCCCCTCGATTTTCCCCTGCCCTCCCCCTTGCGTACCCACCCTCCACACCCTTAATTTTCACATTTAGTGCACAAACTCAGTTTGCATGTATTAGCTGTTGTAAATCTATCACGGCAGTGTGACACGGCATGAATAATGCATCCCAGGGCTGTATTAGTTTTCTGTCTCCTGTCTTATTTATGACATGAAACGGGTGGGAATTTGCAAAAGCGGAATCCGGGCGCAGGGCTTCTTGGGTAATGGTATGCAAATTGGCGTGAGGGCAGTAAGTGCTCGCTGAAGCCAGGAGCCTGGAACTCCATCCGGGTCTCCCATGTGGGCGGCAGGGACCCAAGGACTTTGGCCATCCTCTACCACGTTCCCAGGCGCATTGGCAGGGAGCCGGATTGGAAACAGAGGAGCCAGACAGGAACCGCTAGGCCCAGACGGGTGCTGGAATCCCAGGTGTCAGCCTAACCCGCCAAGCCCCCCAGCGCCCACTCAGCAGGAAGCCCCGCCCCTCTTCCCATTTGGTGAACTCTTACTGGTCGCTTGGACTCCCCACCTCCCACCAGTTCCCTGCGTGTGTCTCCTATGGCCCCCAGAGCCCTGCGTGTGTCTCCTGTGGTCCCCAGAGCCCTGCGTGTGTCTCCTGTGGTCCCCAGATCCCTGCGTGTGTCTCCTGTGGTCCCCAGAGCCCTGCGTGTGTCTCCTGTGGTCCCCAGAGCCCTGCGTGTGTCTCCTGTGGTCCCCAGAGCCCTCGCTGTCTCCTGGGCCGGGCTCTGAGCAGCTTTCGTGCAGCCACGTGGCGTGGACCGTGCCCCGCGAGGTTTGCTCTGTGAGCCATTGAGACCTGATGGAGGGGAGGGGTGAGCACGGGCCAGCAGTCGGCGGGGAACGGGAAGTCACTCCCCTGGGCTGTATTTATTAAACTCCTGCTGGGTGCTGGGGCCCAGCCGGAGCCCTGTTTGGGGGCTTTGCTTTCTGGATGCTGACTGTGTTCAGAGAAGTGACCCCCGCGCCCCCACACCCCCACACGTGTGCTGCCTCACACACTGCACACGTGGTCTTTTCTTGGCCTCAGTCTGGCTGCCCGCTGTCTTCCAGTCTCTCCTGTTTTGGGGAGATCTCTCCCAGCAGTCGCGAGCGTCTGTCTCTCCAGTGCCTGGGTTGTGTGTGTTCTCCCTGTGGGTCTCACCTCCTGTCTCCCTGTCCATCTTGAATTGGTCCCTGCCTCAGCAGGTGCCTGCCCTGTGCCCCTTCTGCCTTCCAAGCCCCTCCAGCCCAGGGGCCAGCGCTGGGCCCCAGGAGCGGCCTCCACCCTCGCGGGCCTGCCCCCCTCACAGGCCGGGCAGAGGCTGGCCCCGGAGGCTCTTCCTTGCAAGGAGCAACTCCTGTCATCTTTGCCACAACCTTGTCACTCTCCCATTTTAGGGTGGAAGAAATGGAGGCAGGAAGTGCTGGGGTCGGGACCTGAACCCACAGCTGGCTGCCAGGCTGGGGCCTTGTTGCTTCTCTCAAGTAATGAACAGAAACGTGATCATCTCGGGCCAGGGAGCGCCACTCAGCAGAGTCCCAGGGACCTGGGCAGGGTCCCTGCCCTGCTGGGCCTCGCGTCCTCGCCTGCTCGGCTGACCAGAGGCTGTGGGCTCTGTCCTCGCCTGCTCGGCTGACCAGAGGCTGTGGGCTCCGTCCTGCCTCCTGCCTGCAGGGAGAGGGGAGGTGACTGGACCGGCTGGACAGGCACGGGGCGGGAAGACACCTGTCCCCCTCTGTAACCTCCAGGTCTTTACTGGGCCCCCGTGGCGGCCAGGTGTTAGCAGGCACCAGGCAGCCTGGCTCAGCCCCGGCTCTCGAGCAGCGCAAGCCTGGAGCAGCCGCCGAGAGTGAGGCTCAGGGTCACGGCGCTGGGTGACCCCAGGCGGCCGGCAGCCCGGCCCTCCCTGCTCGGGCGTCCGTGCTGGAGGGGAAACGCTAGCCGGCTCTCCTAACTGCAGAAAACAAAAGGAAATTAAAGACGACCAGCGGGGAGAATTTAGGGGCTGCACCTCCAGGCTTTGCGGGTTCCGCTCCCCCTGCGGCAGCTGCTCTGGTGGCGTTTACTTAAGGGCGTTGCGCGTGGTCACTAAGTCGCCCCTTGGGTCGTCCACGTCCCTTAGGGGAGGGCCTGGTTCCTGCCCAGCTTCCTGCTACCGTGCGCCCTGGGAGGCGGCAGGCGCTGGCTCGGGCCCCAGCCACCATGTGGGAGGCCTGGAGCTCGGAGCCCCTGGCGTCCTGTTAGACAGGAGCAGCCTCACTCCCGCTTCACAGAGGAGCAGACTGAGCCTGGGAGACCCGCAGCCACGATCCCCTTGGCCTTGACCTGGCCAGACTCTGAAGGCAGGCATGTGGGGGCATCGACAGAGCCACAGAGAGGTGTCCGTCCGTCTGTGGCTCGGAGGCAGTGTGGGCGTTGGTGTCCAGGTGGAGTGACCAGCGGGCCACGGTCACCTAGGACCGAGGGATGTCCTGGGGTTTGGGACCCAGTGCCACGCGTGGCCAGGACCGGGCACACTGGGACAAGTCCTGAGCCACGTGCTGCCCTGCGGACGGGGGTCTGCCTCTCCAGCTGCTTCCTCGGTGGCAGCAGGGTGGTGGAGTTGGTGAGGAGCCAGGTGGAGCTCGGGGGTGACCCCGGGCCTGTGTTTGTGGGGCAAGAGCCCCGTCCCGCTCTCAGGCTGCTGGGCCCCAGACCCCCGCAGGAGAGCACATGAGCCCGGGTCACACGGCTGAGGCTCCGCCCGCTCTGCCCCTGCTCAGCTGGGCCACCTGCACTCCTCGAGTCCCCCTTCCCGGCCTGTTCCCGCCTTTCCCAGAGGCTCTGTGCAGGTGAGGTGCCCGGCGGGGCATGGGAAAGCCTGGCACAGGGCAGGTGCCCGGGAGGAACTCCCGGAGCCCTGCGAGCGCCCCCAGCACCCTGGCCCAGCGCTGCTGCCGGCTCCTTGGCCTCCTCTCGGCTCTAGTGACTTTGTGTGCTGAGCTGCTTGCCCTGGGAATTTACGGAAGCCGTGCACAGAAGCGCCACCCGGGGGCACATAAATATTGTACGAGTGGAGGCTGGGCTGTGTCAGCACTGTTTGGAGCAGGCTCGCTCACCTGACGCCTGGCGTGGAGCCTCCAGCTGGGTGGGTGCCCCGGGTGGGGGCAGGACGGGGCCCCCAGCTCCCAGCAGCCCGGCTGCAGCCAGCTCACCTGGGGAGCTCAGTCCTCCTAGCCCCACCCCCACCCCGTGGCAGGGGAGCAGGAGACAGGGTCACTTGACAGAGAGGCGCTGGAGCCGAGTCGCACCCGGGCTCTTCCCTGCGCCACCAACCTTTTAAAAATTCCTCTAACTTTGCCCTTTACCCCACGGCTGCTTATTCTGACAAATTCCAAACTGCAGGAAAGCTGAAAGGAAAATACCAGGAACACACACGTGCCTCACCAGGCTAGCCAGCTGCTAACCGTCCTGTAGTCGCCGCCCCCTTACACAGGCCCCTCCCCACGCACTGGCCTTGGCCATGACCCCCCTGGTACCTCCCCGGACCCTCCCCAAAGTGTCTTCCGTGGCCCCTCCCCCAGCCACACTCAGGATCCGGTCCCTGCATGGCCCTTGTTTCCTGTCTCCTCTCCTTTCTGTCTGGAAGAATCTCCATGTCCCCTCCCGAGGAGGCTGCGTCTGGCCAGCTGCCCCTCCCCCTTGTCGAGGTGGGGCCCGCCCGGGCTCCCCGGTGCAGCTGCCGTATGCCCATGTCACGTGGACCCTTGCCAGGCACACGGCAGGGACTCAGTTTGTCTGCTGAACAAGTGAGATCCTGCTGTCCCCGGGTGGTGTCCCCTGATGGAGCAGCCGAGGCAGCCGGAGTGACAGACCAGAGGCTGATTCGGGCCCACGGTTCCCGGAGCCTCATGTGGCGGTGGCGGTCTCATGGCAGAGTCCCGAGGCGGCACAGAGCGGCGCGTGGTGGGAGACCGAGTGCACGTGTTTGTGTCTCTGGGGTCTCTCCCTGCTTCCTTGTCAGGCTCCGCCCCCATGACCTCATCCCATCCTATCACTCTCCAGAGGTCCCGTCTCTAACTGAGGTTTCCACCATCTTAGCCTCGTTAACCCATGATCCTGGGCGCTGAGCTCCTGGGTGAGCTTGGAGACAAATCCCATTCAGACCTCGCACCTGAGGCCAGCGTCTGGCTGCTGCCCGTGTTGCCAGTCCCAGACCAGAGTGCCCATTCAAGTCCCAGCTGCTCCGTGTCCGACCCAGCTCCCTGCTAATGTGCCTGGGAAAGCAGTGGGGGAGGCCCCAGTCCCTGGGCCCTGCACCCATGTGGGAGACCCAGCCTGGCACAGCCCTGGCCATTGTGGCCATTTGGGGAGTGAACCAGTGGCTAGAAGACCCCTCTTTCTCCCCTCCTCTCTCCCCTCCTCTCTCTCCACCTTTCTCTCCCCCTTTCTGTCCATCTGGGACACTTTACCTTTCAATGCAATAAACCTTAAAGCAAGCAAACAAAACCTCACCATAGCACAGGTCTCTATGACCTTCATGACAACCTCCACTTACAGTGGGGAAACTGAGGCCCAGCCCGTGAAGCCGCCGAGTACGTGCGGCTTGGCAGCAGGTCTCATTTCAGAAGTGTCCATCACGTCTTCCTGCAGTCTTGGGCTTTCGCCTGAGACACATTCTTTATAGAAAAAACAGAAATCCTAGATCCCTGGGCAGGACCGAGGCCAGGTCCCGTCCCCGCACAGTCCTTGGCCCGCGGGGCTCGGCTCCCCTGCCCAGCGTCTCCCATATGGGATGTGGCTTTGGAGGTGGTGGGCGGGTGTTGCACCTGCTGCTGCGGCACTTCACTCACGTGTTCTGTGTTCACCCAGCGGCGTCTGCAGCCGTAACCTTGAGGGGGTGCGGGATGCTGCGGAGTTCCCTGCCTGTCCCCACGGTCAGGCACTGGGGCCACCTGTAGTGCACTGAGCTGGAGTTTGTCTGAGTCACAGACGGGTGTCAGGTGGAGTTCGTGGCCCTTCCATCCTTCTTTGGCCCATGCTGGGGGCTCCCAGACGACCTGAGGCTCAGAGTCTGGGGTAGATGGCCGAGAAGAGCCATGGAGTGGGGTGGGTGTCCGTGGAGCAGGGTGGGTGTCCGTGGAGTGGGGTGATTGTCCGTGGAGTGCAGTGGGTGTCCACGGAGTGCGGTGGGTGTCCGTGGAGCAGGGTGGGTGTCTCAGAGTGGGGTGGGTGTCCGTAGAGTGGGGTGGGTGTCCACGGAGCAGGGTGGGTGTCTCAGAGTGGGGTGGGTGTCTGTGGAGTGGGGTGGGTGTCCACGGAGCAGGGTGGGTGTCTCAGAGTGGGGTGGGTGTCCGTGGAGTGGGATGGGTGTCCACGGAGCAGGGTGGGTGTCTCAGAGTGGGGTGGGTGTCCGTAGAGTGGGGTGGGTGTCGCAGAGTGGGGTGGGTGTCTCAGAGTGGGGTGGGTGTCCGTAGAGTGGGGTGGGTGTCCACGGAGCAGGGTGGGTGTCCACGGAGCAGGGTGGGTGTCTCAGAGTGGGGTGGGTGTCCGTGGAGTGGGATGGGTGTCCACGGAGCAGGGTGGGTGTCTCAGAGTGGGGTGGGTGTCCGTAGAGTGGGGTGGGTGTCCGTAGAGTGGGGTGGGTGTCCACGGAGCAGGGTGGGTGTCTCAGAGTGGGGTGGGTGTCCGTGGAGTGGGGTGGGTGTCCACGGAGCAGGGTGGGTGTCGCAGAGTTGGGTGGGTGTCCGTGGAGTGTGGTGGGTGTCCGTGGAGCAGGGTGGGTGTCTCAGAGTGGGGTGGGTGTCCGTGGAGTGGGGTGGGTGTCCACGGAGCAGGGTGGGTGTCCATGGAGCAGGGTGGGTGTCTCAGAGTGGGGTGGGTGTCCGTGGAGTGGGGTGGGTGTCCACGGAGCAGGGTGGGTGTCCATGGAGCAGGGTGGGTGTCTCAGAGTGGGGTGGGTGTCCGTAGAGTGGGGTGGGTGTCCACGGAGCAGGGTGGGTGTCCATGGAGCAGGGTGGGTGTCCATGGAGCAGGGTGGGTGTCTCAGAGTGGGGTGGGTGTCCGCAGAGCAGGGTGGGTGTCCATGGAGCAGGGTGGGTGTCCGCAGAGCAGGGTGGGTGTCCACAGGCTGGACAGCAGCCGATGCTGTTGGGAAGAGTGTGGCTGGGTCGTGGGTACTTGGGGAGACTTCGTGGACCTGGAGCCCTCAGCTGTTGGGGGCAGCAGTGGGTGACACGTGCCGTGGGCAGGTCACCTCGAGGGCGCGGGGCGAGGGGGTGGCTCCGTGGTGCCTCCCGAGCTCGGGTCAGGCCCAGGCTTTGGCTGACCTGGAGGGTGGAGAGCAGGAGTGGCAGGGGTGGCAGCAGAACCTGGGGAACCTGACCCCACGAACCTTCCCAACCAGTCTTTCTGTTTGGCTGAAATCGAAGTCACCCCTGTCCCGTGAGGGAAGAACACGATGCGGGGTGGCTCGTCCGCAAAGGCCTTTCCTCATCTCAGTGCCCGGCCCTGTCTCGGTCCCTGGCCCCGGCCTGCGCCCGGGAAGGGCCCCGTCTTGGGCCTGCCCGGCACTCTCCTCGCGCCTCTGATTCATCGACTCCACTGCTTCCTGCCGCGCCACGTTTGTCGTCTGTGGCCTCCCTGACGTGGAAAGTGATGCTTTGGCCCCGCCCCTGCCTCCCTCCCCCGGGGCCTTGCCTGTCTTCTTTGCTACTTCCTGTCCGGTCCTCTCTCTGGTCGGTCCACTCCCCTGCAGTGGGCACTTGCACCTGGCCCTGCCGCCTGTGATGAGCGCAGGGGCTGGGCGTGTCCTTCCGGGCTCCTCGCTCAGCACCGCCCCGGGCCAGCCCAGATCCGGCTCAGGTTCGGGCAGAGGCCGGGTTAGCGCGCGTTGTGGGATCTTGGCGTGAGCGTGGCTGGCACCAGGGAGCGGGGGCTGCGCTGGAGGCCCCGGCCCAGCCCCGACGGCCCTGTCTGTGCCGCAGCAAAGCTTCGAGGCGCACCAGGACGAGGCGGTGAGCGTGACACACATGGTGAGAGCGGGCAGCGGCGTCTGGATGGCCTTCTCCTCCGGCTCCTCCATCCGCCTCTTCCACACCGAGACGCTGGAGCACCTGCAGGAGATCAACATCGCCACCAGGACCACCTTCCTGCTGCCAGGTGAGGGGGCGCTGCCTGCCCTGCGGCCTGGCAGCTGGGCCCTCGGGGAGTGGGCTCTGCGCCCAGGGGACTCCCCAGGTCGGGAGCTGCCAGAAAAAGAGACCAAGCCAGGTCCTGTGGCTCCACCAAAACCCAGCTGCGCCTCCGATGCCCTGCAGAGGGCAGTGCAGGGCAGGTGGGGACGCCGGGAGGGGCCCCTCCTTTGGCTTTTCCAACGGAGGCGCCGTCCTGCCGGGGTGCCGGTCGCTGGTTTGGAGGCAGAGGGCACCACCTACGGCTGCTGCTTCCTCCCAGCCCCGTTCTCGTGGGCCATGTGGGGCTATGGTGAAGGCCTCAGACAGGAGTCCCTGCCCCCTGCCCCACTCACCGTCTGCTGCCCGAATCTCAGCAGCTGCGTGGGGGGTGGGGATCCAGGGCAGACACCTGCCTCTGGTCAGTTCTCACCTCCGGAGCTGGCTGCTACCAGCTCCCCTCGCTCCCCTGCTGCAGCTGGTGTCCGGCAGTGGACTGGCCCCCTGCCGGTGTGGAGGACGCAGCCGCTGGGTCCTGGCCCAGCACTCCTGGCAGGGCTGGGTTCAGCCGCCAGGGCCTGTGTGGTGGGCGCGGCCTGGAGCTATTTGTGTGCCAGCTGCGGGGAGCCTGCCCAGGGCACCCGTGGAGCTGGACCGAGCTTCCCCGGCCAAGGGCAGGCACGGGGGCCCGCATCCTCCCCCAGGGCCTGGTCCGTGCCTCTCACTAGGGTACCCAGAAACTCCCAGGCTCCCAAGTCCTCCTGGCTGGTCTGACTGCCCTGGTGTGCGTGCCTCTGGTGGTTCCAAACAGTCAGGCCCATGCCAGTGGGTGTCACCCGGGTGACAGCAAGGGGCCACGTGTTCCATGCACAAGGTCTCATTCACCACAGCCCCGTGAGGAGGGGGCTGTCACCGTGTTACAGGTGCAGAAACAGCTGTGCCCGGCAGGTCAGCCCCAGGCAGGCCCCTGAGTCCCACCGAGCTGGACTCACCTCCTGCCGCCCTGAGTGCCAGGTGCTGCAGAGTGTCCCTGAGTCCCGCCGGCCCCGTGTGGTCTCTGGGAGGTCTCTTCACTGGAGCCTTGGTCCCGCTGTGAGACGGAGCGTGCAGGTGCTGGGTGGGAGCCAGCCAGCCCTTCCCTGTCCTCCCTGGGGCCCGTGCCGGGGGTCTTGCCTCCTCCTTTGTTTCTTGGGCCCCTTTGGTTTTTATATTTCACAATCTTGAGGCGTTTTACAAGTTCCATCCATTTCCACTACAATCAAAATTTCCCTGTCTCACAAAAATATTTCCACCTTTATGCTGACAGCTAAATTATCTCACGATAATGGAACAACAGGAAAATGGATAATCTCGTGGGCCTTTTGAAGCTTCGCAGTCTCATCTCGGGAGGGCAGAGGAGAGAGAGAAAGGGCTGAGCGTCTGCAGTGATTGGGGCCGGATCTGCGGGCAGCTCGGCCCCCGGCGCCGCCCCCTCGCTGTGGCTTTTCCCTTCTCTGCGGCTGCTCTTGGGCCAGGGAGCGCCTTGGTCACGGTGGCAGCGGCAATTATCTCAGAGCCGGGTAAACTGAGGCCGGGAGGCCATGGGGCGGCCTCCGTGGCCGGTCAGGCCGGACGTGGGCTCTGATCAGCCTGCGCTGCTGCCCCGTCCCGCGCCTCTCGTCCCCGTCTGTCCAATCAGCAGCCAGCGACGCTGTCCGAGCGTGAGCACACCTGAGTCCGGCTCTCGCTGCAATCCCGGCCGTGCTGCCTGCCGTCCAGTGCCTGGCAGGGCGGGTGTCTCACTGTGACCCCCCGAGAGGGTGGTTACCGTCCTCACCTTCATCTTCGTCATGCCCCAGGCTACGCCCCATCACGCCAGCTGCGCCAGCTTGGCGGCGCCACGGGGGCTCCTTGCCCCCTCCGCGGGCCCTGCAGGTCGGCATCAGCCACATCGGAGTACACAGCAGGTTCCTGGGTGTGGCCCTTCCTGCAGGCCCCTTGTCTCCCCCGTGCCATGCCTGGCCTTTCCTCATCGGGGAAGCTGGGAAGCCCAGGGCCTCGCACACCGGGGGGGGGGGGGTGCCCCGAGCCCCGAGCCGAGCCGGAGCCGACGGCAGGAGGCCGGCTTCAGACCCTGCTGCTCGCCCTACCCTCACGGGATCACAGCAAAGCAGGATTCTCACATCCTTTATTAGAGATATTTTTAAAAGGCGTCTAAGCATTTCCCCCCCACGCTGCAAAATGAAATAATTGTATAATTAGTAATAAATTTGTTCCTCTGCTAAGCGTGGGGGTTTTTTTAGGGCGCGTTAAAAATTTATCACGCTGCCTTCCCCCGACCCCTCTCGTCCACTGGAGTCCCCAGCTGGTATTAATGTATTTTTTAACCTAAACTCCCTCCTCCTTTTAACTAGACAGGTCATTAATAAAATGTTCTCCGAGAGCCTGAGCTTTTTAAAGTTGTATATCTCCAGATAGACAGGCGCGCCGCGGCGCGCGCTGCTGCACTAAGTCTGTGATAAAATATTTATCCACCATTAGATTTTTCTTCTCCTCTGGTCTCTGTGTGTGAAGTATCTCACTCTTCCCGGAGGCGGCAGGGCGGGAGGAAGGCCCCCGCGCCGAGCCCGGGCCTCTGTGGATTCCTCGCTCGCCTCCCTGCGTGGGTCGGGTTCCTGGGGCTGTGGAGACCCAGGGCCGTGGGGAGGCGGTCGCCTGCCGGTCTCAAGGCCCCAGGGGCGGTGCGGGGGTGGGGAGGGGGCCGCTGCTTCTCGGGCGTTGCTGTCTCCGTGGGCTTGCGGCCTGGCAGAGCTGTCGGCTAGGTCCTCGTGGTCCTCGTAGACCTCTCCCCCACGGCCTCCGGCTCCGGGCCGTGTGCAGGTGTTAGGATGGGCGTGCTCTCCTGCGCCTGCGTGGGCGCTGCAGGGAGCGCGTGGGGAATGTGTGTTATGAAAAGCCGGGCGTGGGTTTCAGGAATGGTTTGCACCAAGTTGTCTTTTCATTCCGTTTTCCGTGAAGTACCCGCCGTAGAGAATTCCAATAATCACAAAACCGAGTAAGGTAGACTTGTGATACTCACTGATTGACGAGGGGAAGTGACATTGCCAAGTTCACACGGCCAGTAAGGGATGGCAGCAGCCAGGCTCCCGTCCCCTCCCCTGTGTCCATGCATCCATCCGTCCACTCACCCATCCATCCATCCACCATGCAACCACCCACCCATCTACCCATCCACCCACCTGTCCACCTGTGCATCTGTCCACTCACCCACCCATCCATCCACCCGTGCACCCACCTGTCCACCTGTGCATCCATTCATCCACCCCCCTCCCTCCTTCCGTCCATCCATCCATCCACCCCCCCCTTCCGTCCATCTGTCCACTCACCCATCCACACCCCCTCCTTCCGTCCATCCACCCATCCGTCCATCTGTGCACTCGCCCATCTTGGCTGGGAGCTGTGCACGCGATCCTGACGCACAGTGAGCCGTCGCTTGCATCTGGGAAGGCGGACAGTGAGTACGGCGCAGTTAGGCGAGCACAGACCTTGACCTGCGCCAAGGAGAGAAGCCAGGTGGTGAGGGTGGCGGCTCGCGGCCTGGACCTCACACGCCGGCCAGCTCGGTGGAGGCCGGGAAGCCCACTCTGGCCCTGAGGCTGCTGTGGCGTTGATGCCGGGGCAGCCAATCAGGCCCCGCTCCACCGACCCCACCCCCGTTGGTGCAGTAGCCCCTGCCACCAAGTCCTAAGCCTTCCCAGGCTTTCTTCCGGGATGGGTTGCGCGGCGCACGGAATCCACACCGTGCCCGTGACTTTCTGAGTTTTTGTGTCTCCCGCTGCCCGTGGCTGTCTGATCTGCCTCTCAAGCCACACGTCCAGTTGGGAGCTCTGGACCACAGCTCTCGAACCTGCACCCTCCCCATGTCAGTCGAGGCCAGCACTGTGTGCCCAGCGGCTGCCCAAGCAGCAGAGGAGCCTTGGCCTCGTCCTGGGTCCCTCAGCAGGTCTGTCACTCGGTGTCATCCTTCATTCTGTCGGCTCCCATCATCCACTGCCACCGCCCAGTCCCTGCCACCATCTGTGCCCGGCAGCTGCGGGAGCCTCTCCCCGCCCCAGCGCCCCCTCTGGCTAGAACGCTCCACTACTCTGGGGTGGCCTCCCTCTCCTGCCCTTACCCTGACCGTCCATCTTCCCCCGCCCTCCTGTCCTCATGAGCCTGCTGGCTTCTGTCCCCTGACTGGCTGTGCCTGTCACAGGGCCTTTGCACATGCTGGCTCTGAGGCCTCCCCATCTTTCTGGGGAGCAGCGTGAGGCATGGGAACCTGGGGGATCCTAACGCCCACTCTCTGAGGCCTCCCCATCTTTCTGGGGAGCAGCGTGAGGCATGGGAACCCGGGGAGATCCTAATGCCCGTCCCCTCGTCCTTTGCCTAGGATTTGTGTTCCAGTTTGGCCTTTGTAGCCCGTTTGCCTTCTGCAGGTCCGAGTCGTCTTGTTCGATAGCCATTACTGCTGTGAAGTAGTGAGCGATTCAGCCCCTTAGACTTAGCGGCCACACTTGTGGTACTCGGCAGCCACGGGCAGGTCGTGGCTACTGACCTGGGGGCAGCGTGGCTGTGAACGCTGCCATCATCACAGAAAGTTCTAGAAGGTTCTAGAGTGTTTGCTCCTCAGGAGCCAGGTTCACAGCAGGTGCCCGGGGTGTTCCTGGGAGCCGAGTGATGGGGGAGGGGCTTGCAGTCAGGCATCCCTAAGCCCCAGACCATGGCTGCCCCACCTCTACGACCTTCATACTCTCCTCTGCAGAATGGGAGGAGCCTGGCGTCCTGGGTCCGTCCCCGCTGTGGCCAGGCGCGTGTCTGGTCAGAGCAGGTGAACGAGGCTTTGGAAACGGAGGCGGCGTTTCTCCGAGTGCAGGCCCCAGACAGGCAGCCTCAGTGTGACCCAGGAGCTTCCAGCACGCAGCCCGTGCCCTGCGTGGGGTCTGCGTGGTCAGCGCTTTTTACTAAGGCTGATGCAAGCCCAGGAGGGAGGACCCTGCCCTGCGCCTCGCGTCGTGGATATCGTGGCTTCAATCGTGGGCCCCTCTCGGAAGCACAGAAGGATTTGGGCCAGGAGGAGAGAGGCTGGGAAAGGCGGGAGCCAGGGAAGCCAGAGGGAGCTGCCATGGCTGACCGTCACGGGCCAGGCGGCCTGTGCCCTGCGGTGTCACCTCACTGCATCCTCTCCCACCTCACACAAGGGGAAACTGAGGCTAAGTGGGGGAGCACACAGTTCGGGGGTCCCGGGGCCAGTTCCCAGCCAGGCCAGCTCCCACGTCCCAGCTCCTGACCTCAGCACCGTCCAGTGTCCAGCCCAGCCCCTGCCACGCCGCCCGCTGCGGTCCCCCAGGGAGGGCACTGCTCACGCGGGCCTCTCTCCCTGCAGGCCAGAAGCACCTGTGTGTCACCAGCCTCCTGATCTGCCAGGGTCTGCTCTGGGTGGGCACTGACCAGGGCGTCCTCGTCCTGCTGCCCGTGCCTCGGCTGGAGGGCATCCCCAAGATCACAGGTGAGGTCCTGGCAGAGCGGGGCTGGGCCGGGGGGCTTGTGCCTGGGTAGTCAGGATCCCTTCTGCTTTGGGGTGGGGTGGGAGGGTCCCGGGGTCCCCTCTCCATCTTCCTCCCGTCTCAGTGACACCCCGGCACGGTGGCACAGTGGAGTGCAATTGTCCCAGCCCCACAGTCTCCTGCCCCGAGCCTCATTTTCCCCATCTGGCCAATGGGTGCCCACCGTCCAGGTGATCTGAACCTGGCTCAGATGCCTATGCCTGACTGGCGGCAGAGGCTCGGCTGCCACCTTCTGCTTCCCCCACCA
This sequence comes from Lepus europaeus, assembly GCF_033115175.1. Lineage (NCBI taxonomy): Eukaryota > Metazoa > Chordata > Mammalia > Lagomorpha > Leporidae > Lepus > Lepus europaeus. Next base: position 78,142 of record NW_026909187.1, read on the forward strand.
ACAGTTTCAAAATGTCCCGGCCCCAGGGATAGGAACCACTGAGGGCTCCTGGGGACGGAGCTGGGCCTCTCTGGGTTCCCGGGCAAATGGGGTACCTGAGTGAGAGGGGGTCTGCTCCACCTGCCCCATGGGGACCGGGGGAGCAGGGCAGGCTCAGGAGGGCCCCGGGCATCTGGAGCCTTGGCTCCTGTCCACTTCCACCTGACGGCGACCACAGAGGGCCTCCTGCGGCTGCCGCCAGAGAGTGGGGTGCACCGGCCGCGGCCAGACTGTGGGCCCCCTTGCTCTTCCGAGTCCCCAGGGACCCTGCTTGCACAGTTTATCACATAGGGCATCTTGTTTGTCCAGGGGGCCTGTGCAGAGGGCCTGGGGACACAGGGACAGATAGGGCAGAGCCCTTCCCTCCAACAGCTGCGGGTCCCGTGGGGCAGGTGCTCCACGGGAGACAGGGCAGAGTCGGGGTGAGCAGCTCCGGGGAGGGGGAGGGGAGAGCTGGAGCTGCCTTGAGGAGGAGCTAGAGGCTCAGCTGGGGCAGAGGCCACAGCTCGGGCAAAGGCCGCGAGCTAAGGGGAAGTTCTCGGCATTTCACGTGGCGGGGCCGTGGTGGGCGGTGAGGCCGCTCCTCCCGCTCAGGGCCTTCCGCTGGGGCAGTTAACACCCCCCACCATCCGCCCAGGGAGTTCTGCCAGGGAGCCGTGGGGGCTCGTCCCTTAAGGCCCCACGCCCCCTCTCCGTCACCCGTTTCCCACAGGGAAAGGCATGGTCTCGCTCAACGGTCACTGCGGGCCTGTGGCCTTCCTGGCCGTGGCTACCAGCATCTTGGCCCCCGACATCCTGCGGAGCGACCAGGAGGAGGCGGAGGAGGACAAGGCCGACGGGCCCGCCCAGGAGCCGGCGCCCGCGCCCGACAGCCACGTGGGCCGCGAGCTGAGCCGCAAGAAGGGCATCCTGCTGCAGTACCGCCTGCGCTCCACGGCGCACCTGCCCGGCCCGCTGCTGTCCGTGCGGGAGCCGGCGCCCGCCGACGGCGCTGCCCCGGAGCACGGCGAGGAGGACGGCTCCATCTACGAGATGGCCGACGACCCCGACGTCTGGGTGCGCAGCCGGCCCTGCGCCCGCGACACCCACCGCAAGGAGATCTGCTCCGTGGCCATCATCTCCGGCGGCCAGGGCTACCGCCACTTCGGCAGCGCGCCAGGCGGCGGGCGGCCGGCCCCGTGCGGGGACACGGACAGCACCCTCCTCATCTGGCAGGTGCCCTTGACGCTATAGCCGCTCTGCCCGGGGGGCACGGGGAGCGCCTGGGGAGTTGCCCTCCGGGGACACCTGGAGTCTCCAGTGACTGGCCGCATCGGCAGAGCGCAGGGAAGCCTCCCCCCCCCCCCCCTTTTTAAAGCGGGTTTTCCCGCAGCGTGTTGTGGGGAGGGGTTCCAGCGTCTGGGGAGAGGGAGGACGGATCTGGAGGGAATGGCCTTCTTTTTAAAAAGCAAAAAACACAAAACCTCACCACTGCCTGGCAGGCCCAGCGCCGCGTGTCGGGCCCCGGGGGCCCCAGGCAGCCACGCGCCCCTCCTGGAAGGGTGCGTGCGTGTGAGTGCGTGAGCGTGTGGGCTGGTGTGTGAATACATATAAATACGTACATATGGTGTATATTACATGTGTGTAAATACTGTCTGTACATATCGGAGCTCTGGGAGGTGCTGGAATAAAGGTGCGTCAGTGCCTGGGTCAAGGCTGTCTTCGTCTTTTTTTTTTTTTTTTTTCTTTTTTAGATCTACGTATTTATTTGAAAAGCAGAACAGCAGAACAGCAGGGAGGGAGGGAGGGAGATCTTCCTTCTGCTGATTCATTCCCCAAATGGCCACGATGGCCACGGTGATCCAGGCCGAAGCCGGGAGTTCCATCCGGGTCTCCCACGTGGGAGCAGGGGCCACTTCCTCTCCTTTCCCTGGCGCAGGGAGCTGCATTGGAAGTGGAGCAGCCGGGACTCGAACCGGCACCCATTCGGGGTGCTGGTGTTGCTGGCAGCAGCCTAACCTGTGGTGCCACAGCGCCGGCCCCAGGTTTTCTTTTGCGAGGTGATGGGGGAAGAGGCGGAGAATGGCCGCTGCCACCCAGGGGCTGCTCAGGGCTCTTGGCTGGCAGGGTTGGGGCCGGACGCCAGGCTGGAGCCTGCTGCGGGGCCAGGCCCACCTAGGCTGCCGAGAGCCACAGAGAGCCAGGGCATTTGCTGGTTTATTGTAATTAAATCAGGTCAAAGATGCAGCCCCCGCCGTCACCTTAGCCTCACGTCAGGCGTGGCTCGGATAACCCCTCGGAATGAGGGGCGGCTGTCACCATCACAGAGAGTGCCCTTCTGCTCGGGACCGTGCTCTTGGGAGCTTCTCTCTGGAATGTTCTTTGGAGACAAGGCCAAGCCAGCCCTCATGTGGAGGCAGATGGCCTTGGCTACTGATGGCGCTGGCCAGTGAGGGGCGGGCAGCGTTGTGGAGGGGCTGTCCCCAGGTCTGTGGGGGTCTGGCGGTGGTTGGAGCAGAGCCCCGGTTGCAGGCTGGGACTGATGGGCAGGGTGGCCTGCGACCCTGGCCGGCCCTCTTCTGACAGCTCCCCCCCCAGATCACCAGCGCCACCTATAGGACAGACAGCCAAAGGCAAAGCTGCCACCCAGAGGGGTGTTTCCCTGCCTGCCCGTCAGCCTCTGTCCAGTCTGCCCATCTCTCCCCACACCCACGGGAGGCAGAAATAAGGAGGACACAGGGCCCCACGAGGGCTTCCACCTGGTGCCCTGGGCATCCCTCGGCCAAGCCACCCAGACAGGTGCTGCCCTCACCCCACCCCACCCCCAGGGGTCACTCGCGCGCTCACATGGCAAACCCTGTGCTTGCTGCTCCCTGCAGGTGCAGAGCTCCTCCCAGGGCCGTGGGGGTGAAGGAGACAATGGTGGCCCCTGCCCACCGGAAGTGCGGGGTCTCGGGCAGGGTGGGGGCCGTCCGTCCCAGGGAGTGAGGACTCGGGGAGACGGAGGGAGCTGCAGAGCAAGGGGAAGGAGGAGGCAGCCGGAGTGGCAGAGGCGGCCTTGCTCCCAGAGCCGGTCCAGGGCGTCCGAGAGGGGGTCCTCGCGAAGGGGGTCCCCGGGAAGGGGACGGGCAGCTGTGTCCAGAGGAGCATGGCTCGGGGTGCCCGGCTTCTCTGGGCCTCAGTCTCCCGTTTTGCATCAGAGGAGGAAGCGGGCCGCCGTTGCCCTGGCCCCCTCGTGGGCGGGGAGACTCTGGGACAGGTGGAGCACAGTGCGTGGGCTAACAGCTGAGCACCCTGTCTCGAGGGGACTCCCAGTGGGTGCTGGGAGCCCTTAGATGCCTGCCGAGACTTTGCCTGGGACATGGAGCAAGCCTGGACCCGAGTGCAGCTCTGTGAAGCCCCGTGGCCCCCACGCGTCCCTCTGTCTCCGCAGACGGTGCCCCGGAGAAGTGCCGAGGGCTGGCGGTGCCGAGTCTGCGCAGCGCCCCGGCCCGGCCCGGCCCGACCCGGCCTCCCTCCTTGTGAGCGAAGCCCTCTGAGCGGGAGCTGGCACCGGAGAGCTCCGCGGGCCCACGGACCCCAGGCCTGCAGATCGCTTGCCTGGAGGGGACCCGGGAGAGCCGAACTGACTGCCGCTCCGTGCAATTACTGCATCGGTTAGCGGCTCCTGTCCCGGGCCTCTGACGGCAGCACCAGTGCTGGGGGATCGGGCGGCGCAGGGACCCGCCAAGGATGCCTCGCGTTACAGAGGAGGCCCGGCTGAAGGCGCTGGGGAGAGGGTTCCTGCCCACGGGCGCCGTCTGGGGAGCTGCCTCGTTTGCTTCCTGCCGGTGAGAGCTCTGCTGCTCCGAATCCCTGACGTCAGCCCAGGTCCATCCGCAGCCAGAGACAGCCTCGGAGCCAGCAGCAAGACTCGGAACCAGAGCTCCGGGGCTGCTTCCCCTCTCTCGGGCTGTGTGACGTCAGGCAAGCACCCTAACCTCTCTGTGTCTGCAGCAGGGGAGGGGTGACACAGTCCTCGAGACGGAAGCCGCAGCGTTCGTTCGGTGTTTACTGGACGGCTGTCGTGGGCCCACCCTGGTTTCAGGTAGGCGCCAACAGACTGGGGAGAACAGGAGGGGCGTAGCGCCCTCCCCCTGCCCTGGTCCCTGTGGATGGGCAGGAGGGGGCAGGCCCTACGCGCATCAGACCTGTGCCACGCTGCACATGCTCTGGAGTCAGTTGACCCAGGCAGTGCAGGGTCGGGAGAATTAGCATCCGGTTTGCTTAGAGCTTGGGGTGGGGCCGGCGTTGTGGTGCAGCCGGGCGAGCTGCGGCTTGCGGTGCCGACGTCCCATGTTGGAGCGCCAGTTTGCGTCCTGTCCAACTTCCCGCTAATGCACCTGGGAGGCAGCGGGTGAGGGCTCCAGTCCTTGGGCCCCTGCCACCCACAGGGGAGACCCGGATGGAGCTCCTGGCTCCTGGCTTCGACCCGAACCAACCCAGGCCGTTGTGGCCGTTTGGGGAGTGAACGAGCAGATGGAATATTTTTCTCTATCATATTATCTCTCTCTCCCTCTCTCTCACTGTGTCTCTCAAATAAATAAAATCTAAAACAAGAAAGTGTGGGGTTGGTACTGGCATACTCAGCTGTCCCACACACTCAGGGATTCAAATCTGGTCACCCTAACAATCCTCTTTATTGGGGACAGAGAGACAGACAGGGCTTCTGTCTGCTTGGTTCACCCCAACTTCCTGCAGCGGCTGGAGCGTGGGGAACTCAGCCGAGGTGGGTGGCAGGGGCCCGAGTACTTGAGCCGTCACCTGCTCCCCAGTACGGTAAGCGGGAAGCTGGCGCCAGGAGTGACCTTGCACTCTGTTAGGTATCTAGGACAGTGAGTGCGGGGGAGGGGGCGGGGGCTGTTGAATAGGGTGGTCCGGGGCCTCGCCGAGGAACCGGCATTTGGGCAGAAAACCCGAAGGGAGGGCAGACATCGGGGCTAGAACATTCTAGGCAACGGGAACAACAAACGCCACGCTGGCGCAGGATTGTGGCCAGGGCGAGGGAGTAGGGGCTCCGGGCTTCGGTCTCGTCTGGTGCCGTGGGCGGGAGAGGGACGTCGCCTGTCGTATGTTTGCAAACGGCGGCTTTTGGCCACGCAGGGGAGACGAGTCCACAGAGGCAGGGAGGGAAGTGGGACCCTGGAGCCCCGGAAGCGCTGTCAGTAATCCCGGCGCAAGGCGACGCGGGCGACAGGTGTAGCTGCGTTCCCAAGGGGTCTGGTTGTCAGCCACCCCAGACTGTGGCTGGGAGATGGTGCGGAGGTGGGGTGGCCCCCTCAGGACTCCCACCTGGGAGGTGGGAGGGTGGGGTCAGGCGCCTGGGGGAGGGGCAGCTTGTCTGGGGGAGGAGCGGAGTTGGGTTCGAGTTGCTGGTGATGCCCAGTGGATGATATGGCTTTGGAGCTCCACGGAGAGGGGGAGGCCAGGGGTGCAGGGTGATCGAAAGCCATGAGCCTGGATGAACTCTCCCGGGGGCGCAGCCCGTGGAGGAGACGCGAGCGGGAGGATGGGGCGAGGTCTGGGAGGCAGTGAGGGAGGAGTGCCCGTGGGTCAGCTGCACAGAGCAGGACACAGCCTGTGGCTGCCTGTGGCTGCCTGTGGATTTGGCCCCATGGAGGCCGTTGGCGACTTTGCCAAGAGTGTGTGGGCGTGGGGGGCTGCCCAAGGGGCTGGTGGTCCCGGAGAAGGACGTGGGAGCAACAGGGGGCCTGGGTGCTGCTGGGGCCCCAGGGCTTGGGGGTGGGGACGGGGTAAGGGGCCGTAGCTCAGCCAGGTGTCGCTGTTCCGAGACGCTGGGCCATGCTGTGTGAGACACCCAGGCAGCGCGCCGGGCTCCCCCTAATCCGGCTGGGAGGGCCTAGCGATTTGGGCAGAAACTCTGTCCACTCCGTCTCCAGGGCCACCCACCCAGCCTTTCTAGGAAGAAAGGACAAGGGAGAGAAAAGGCCATCCTGGGGGCCCCGTGTCCACTGATGGGCCGCTCCGTGAGTCCAGGGTGTGGCTGGTGCCGATGGCAGGAAGCAGCCATGTTGGGCAAGTGCTGGCCAGGACAACAGGACAGGTACCCTGCTGTCCCGGGTGCTGGGCTCGTGGCTGGGCTACAGGGGCGTAGACCCGGTGCCCACCCCCTGGAGCTGGGCCTCCAGCCTCGTGGGTGGAGGTTGGAAAGAAGAAGGTCATAGGAGGCCCGGCGTGCAGGGAAGAACCTGTGGCTCTGGGGCTGCACCGCCTGCTCTGCCCCTGCTGCCCTGTGTCTCTGGCCTCAGTGTCGCCCTCTGTCGGTGGCGATGGTGTGTTGCCCAGATTAGAGGGAGGCCGTGAGTATACAGTGGCCAGCCCAGCACCTGGCCACGGGGAGGGGCTCAACTGGGCTCACATTTTTTAGGGTAAAGGGGGCCGGGGGCCTGCATTGTGGCGTAGCAGGTAAAGCTGCCAGCTGGGACGCCGGCATCCCATGTGGGCACCGGTTCAGGTCCAGGCTGCTCCACTTCCATTAGCTCCCTGCTAATGGCCTGGGAAAAAGATGGCCCCAGTGTTTGGGCCCCTGCCACCCCCACGGGAGACCCGGATGAAGCTCCTGGCTCCTGGCCTCTGTCCTGGCTGTTGCAGCCACCTGGGGAGTGAAGCAGCCGACGGGGCACTCTTTCTGTCACTCTGACTTTCAAATAAATAAATAAATCTTTAAACATTCATTCATTCATTCATTCATTGTATTTGAAAGGCAGAGAGAGAGAGAGCACACGCGCTTCATCTGCTGGTTCACTCCCCAAATGACCACAGCAGCCAAAGCTGGGTCGGGGTGAAGCCAGGAGCCGGGGACTCACATGGGTGACGGAGGCCCAAGCACTTGGGCCCTTGGCTGCTGCTGCCCCAGGCGTTAGCAGGGAGCAGTCAGGACTCCGGCCCACGCGGGGTGACCTTGCCCCACTGCACCACGACGCCGGCCCCCAGGGCTGTCTTAACCGTTGTGCCCCTCCCCCATCCCATTTGCATTTTCCATCACGGTGCTCTGTGGCTGCCCTGACCCGGGAGACTGTGCCAGGGTGGGCTCAGCACGGTGGCCTGAGGCTGGGCCTGGGCGCTGCCCTCTTCCAGGTCCCTGTCTGGAGCACGGAGACCTAGGTGCTCAGCTGCAGGGAATTAGTGCCCTGGTGAGGCTGGGTTCGGTTGTCAGGCCCGGGGCTGTGGGGCTCTAGGTCTCAGGGATTTGGGAGCCGTGGCCCAGAGTCACCGGGGCTCCCTCGGCTGTGTTCCAGCAGGTGTTGAGCTCCTTGTGGCCTGAACCTAAACCCTGAGGGACACACACGAGCTCCTTCCCCTGTTATTTCTGCTAAATTAGGTGGCGAGGCCTTGTTCTTGGGCAAATCCAGGGACATGCATTTATATGCTATTTTGCATAAATCAGGGCTCATTTGCATATATTTGCATGTTTCTTCAGCTGTGAGGTTCAAGAGGCCCAAACTCGATGTTTGTAAAATGAGAGGCGCGTGTGGAGTCCACACCCCTGAGCGGCCTGAATCCTGCGGGCGGGCACGTGAGCGCTCAGGGGCTTGGCTGGAGCGGGGGAGAGAGTGGGGCCAGCTCCCCCAGGGACTAGGCCGACTGCGCAGGGCAGAGTGGGACAGGTGTAGACGGCGGGCAGTGGTGGCAGCTGCTCTAACAGGCCCTGGGTACCGAGTGCCTACTGTGTGCCTGGCGCTGTCTCCTCGGAGCCTTGGAAGCTGGGTTGGTGTCCACGCTGATTTAGAGGTGAGCAGGGGAGGCGGGGAGTGAGCACAACCCCCGACCCATCAGAGGCCACACAGCGGCTCTTCTTTGGGTCTTGGATGCACACACAGGCCGGTTTGGTTCCAGACGAATGGCAGTGAGGACCTGGACCTTTCACATTCCCGGGAGCCACGGGTGACAAGGCCTCCGTGTCCCCCCGGGTGCCCCTGAGCCGCATCCCTGTGCCAGGGTCAGGCCTGTGCTTCCAGGTGCCTGCAGGTTTCCATGACAACAGACACAGCCCAGGCACGGTCACAAGCTGCCCCAGGCAGGGAGTGGTGGCTGAGCTCAGGGAAGAGACTGAAGCCCAGCCTCGGGCTCGAGGTCTGGCTCTGGGCAGGGCCTCCGGATGCTGGCTGGTGAATGGACAATGGGGAACACCTGCCATGTGGTTTGTCCAGCCTTTCTGGAGTGGTCAGCGCTTCTTTGTTACTTCCGTCACTGAGAAGTGGAGCTCATTTCCCTTCCCCTTGCATCTGGGCGCTGCTACCTGAGTGGAGGGAGGAGCTGACGCCGTGACAGCTCCGGGCCCGGCAGCTTCTGCCCTCCTAGGAGCCCTGGCTGGCCTCGTCAGAGTCCAGGTTCCCTGACAGGGAGACCATATAAGCAAGCCCTATGCAGGCGGAGAGGATGGAGAGAGAGGGCCAGCCACCCCAACGGGCCCCACCCAGGCGTCTTGCCTAAGGTGAGCCGTCTTGGGCGTTGCTGCCTGGTCGGTGCCCGATGATGTCATATTGAGCAGAAGAACCACCTTGCTGAGCCCAGTCAGCCTGCGCACTCATGGAGGTCACAGCGAAGGCAGCTGTTCTGTGATGCTGAGCGTCCAGGAGCTTGGCTTTGGGAAACACCTGCCGCTTCCTCTCTGTGTGGTTAAGGCGTCCTTTAGGTTCCTTCCCCACGTGGTGCAATTGCCAACAACAACAACAAAAAACCCAGTGCCTTCGATCACAGGAGTGGGTCGAGTGTCTCATCCTTAGCAATAGGCTTGGTCCAGAGATGGGCATTTGACCGGAGATGGACCAAGCAGAGCCCTTCCCTGGCTTTTCGACACGCTGTGGTGCTCTGGGGTCAGGATGGTTTGCACCGCCCTGTCTGCCACCTCCATCCTGCTCCCAGCACCATTGGCGCAATGCCAGCCACGTGGCCGGGACAGGAACGAAGAGGTGGCGGCGACGTCTCCGGCGTCCCCAGGCCAGCTCTCCCTCTGGGCTCCCTGCGCCACGAGCTCAGAGTTCAGCTGGAGCTGACTTCTGTCACTTGGCCACTGCATGCCAGCCCCATGTCTCTGCCTGTCAGACTCAGAAACGGCGTGGGCTGTGCCGTCTGCATCTCGGCGGCTGGGTTCTCCCCGGGAAGGGAGGCGGCGGAGGCCCACTCTGGACAAGGCCCCGATGCTGGGATGACTCTTTTGCCTTTGGTGACCTCTCACCTCCGGCCTCCCACACCTGTTGTGCAGGGAGGGTGCAGGCAGGAGGCTCGGTGGCTCCCAAAAGCCACGCCGCCCTTGGAGCCAGGCGGGGCAGGCGGGGAGCGGGGAGGTGAGGGAATCCCATTCACTGTTCAGTCCTGAATCAACGGAAGCCTCCGATGTCTCTGATTTGATTTCTCATTTTCAGGACTACAATTACCAGCCTGACGTGACCGGCAGCTCAGGCTCGACGTGGGGCTCCCCGGTGGAGGCTGGCAGGATGGGAATTGTACCAGATTACACCAATTATCTAATATTTTTGCTAATTGGACACCCGGTGCCCCTCTGCGTGCAGCCGGAGAAATCAATGCTTGGCACCACCATTGTGATCTTAGCTGGCCGAGCGGCAGTTGTCAGCCAGGCGCGTGCACAGAGGACCCCCCCCCCCAACCAGGATCCTGCCCCCCTCCCCCCACCCCTGCACACCGCACCTGCTGCAGAGCCTCGGACCCTGGCTCTGCTTGCTGCTCCCGGGACTTCCAGCGCGCTCGGCTCCTCCGCTGGGCGGCAGCATGTGTGGGGAATTTCAGGTCCCCCCAAACCAAAGACCACGTGGCTCAGACGAGAGTCTACAGAAGGGGGTTAAAAGTAGAGCTGGGCGGGGGGTGCCGCGGACAGCGGGGCTGCGCCGAGCCCCCGGTGTGCTGGCCCCAGTCTGAGGCTTCCCGCCCCCCGTGTTCGGCCAGAGTGAACTCAAGTTCCACCGGCTCTCCCCGGCCACTGGGCTATCGGTGACCAAGTCTGGATCCGAGGCGAAACTGTGGTTGGTTGACTCCCAGCGTGTTTTCAGAGACCTTTAGGGTGAGGCAGGTCCCTGGTCCCTCGGCCTGCAAAGCGAGAAGCCCACGTGGGTGGGGGAGGGCTGTGCCCCGGCCCCTTCACCCCATCCTGGCCCCCGTGCCCAGGACTCAACCCCAGGGCGGTGGCTCCGAGCCCGGTCAGCTCGGCTCTGCTTCATTGTCTTTATCAGATTACGCTCTTTCCCAGGGCCCTGGGCTGGCTGCTTAATGAGGCGGGGCAGCCGGGGTCGGGTTCCGGGGGTCCTGGGCGAGGCGGGGAGTGGAGGTGTCCAAGTGTGCCCAGGCCTACTGCGGGGTCTGCCGAGCCCTGGGCCTGGGCTATGGGTGATCCCCCCCGGAAAGTCGCCGAGCCCTGGGCCTGGGCTATGGGTGATCCCCCCCGGAAAGTCGCCGAGCCCTCATCGCGTTTTTATCGTTCGGAGCAGCTTCCAGGTGGTCGTGATTCGTGTGCTCCTTTTTATCCCTTCCGGAGTAGAAGTTCCCGGAGGGCAGGGACTTGGGCTTGCATGGTCCCTTGTTGGGCCCTGTGGAGATCAGGGTGGACTCCCTGGAAGAGGCAAACCTCTGCCTTGTGCTGTGCTGGGGCCAACAGCTGTGCCTGTTTCCGTTCCGTCATTGCTCATCACGCAGCCACCAAACAAATCGACACAGGCAACCGTCCCTTGGTGCTGCCCGCCCCTCCCCTCTGTCCCGGGCTTACCGTCGTGGGCCGCGTCCTGCCTCTCCTTCCACGATGCCAGCGTGGCTGCCCTGGGGATCCCAGCCGGGCTGCAGGTAGCTCCTCGGTGTGTGGGTGCATGGGGCCCGTGCATGGATGGGCTGCGGCGGCGGGGCCAGGGACGCCTGCCGGCACTCAGCCTCCACTCTGCCCTCTTAGACTTCTCCCCCGGGCTGGCGCCCCCAGCCTTGCTCTCGATGACGTCATCTGATTCGAGTCCAGCAGTGACCGGGCATCCCCTCGTCTGAGTGCTGCTGGCCGTGGAGCAGCCACGCGCCGCTCTCCTAGGAGACAGCTCGGGTGAGGGGTTGGGGCCCCCGAGCCAGACTGTGAGTCCAAAGTCCCCAGGAGAGTGACCTCAGCCTGGCCCTGCTGGGGACTTTGGACCTCTGAGTTGGTCCCGACTTGGGGACCTGTCAGTCATGGGCCGATGATCCGCCCTCCGGATGTAAACTCCCAGACGCTGCAGCAGCTCATGGGTGGCCCCCGAGGAGGTCGCAGGTGCAGCCCGGAGGGGAGGCCGCAGTCCCCGGGGAGTCACAGCCTTGTACAGGGAGGCAGAGGGCGCTGGGCTAAGCACCGGGCGTGCTCGCTCCAGGACCTGATGGCTTCACAGCAGGTGGCCCAGGACCCACAGCCAACCAGACAGTTCCGTGTGGCACCCGATGGCTCACACAGACGCCACGTTGGGAGCGCTCCGAGCGTGGCCCTGTGCCCAGCTCTCGGCAGCGCTACCTGGCAGACCCTCCTACTGCTACCCTCAGTTTCTAAGTGAGGCCATGGAGGCACAGAGAGGTCAGGCCACTTGCCCAAAGGCACACAGCTGAGCGGTGCAGGCTGAGACCCAGGCCACAGACTTTGTGGAGCTGGAGTTGTGGCACAGAGAGTTAAGCCGCCGCCTTCAATGCCAGCATTCCCTGTGAACGCCAGTTCAAATCCCGGCTGCTCCACTTCCGAGCCAGCTCCCTGCTGATGTGCCTGGGAAAGCAGAGGAAGGTGGCCCAAGTATCTGGGCCCCTGCACCCACGTGGGAGACCAGACAGAGTTCCAAGCTCCTGGCTTAGCCTGGCCCAGCCTGGCCTTTGGGGAGTAAACCAGTAGATGGAAGATCTCTCTCTCCCTCTCTCTCTCTAACTCTGTCTTTCAAATAAATAAATCTTAAAAAAAAAAAAAAATCCATGACTCTACTTTGTAGCTATATAAGGGCTCTGGGGATCAGCGCATCTCCAGTGAGGATCCCCTGGCCCAGCGGAGGCTCAGGGAAGGCTTCCTGGAGGAGGGGTCCCTGGCAGTGACGCACTGGACCTGGACTTTTCCCGTTGGTTAGTCAGTCACTCAACGATTGTTCACTGGGCTCTGAGAGCAGGGTGGGCCCTGCCCTGGGCCCTGGTGCGCATCGGGCCAAGGCTCGGGGGCAGCCCCCATCCTGACTCTGGCACTGGGAGGGGCGGGGAGGAGGCCAGCAGCAGGGGTACAGAGAGGGTCCTCCCAGCACCGCGCCGTGAGGAGGGGGTGCACAGGCTGTGCTCTCAGGGGCCTGGGTGTCTGGCTGCCTTTCCTGGGGAGAGAAACCCTAAAATCGCCCTGTGGGAGGAGCCCCCGCCCCAGCGGTGTGGGACGAGATGCCACCTGCTGCCTGGGGGACAGGGCTGTGTCGTGGGCCTCTCAGCCTTGGTTTGCTCCTCTGTTCAATGGGTATCCCAAGCCTCTCAGGCCTGCCCAGGCCCTGTGGGGGTGGAGAAGAGCAGGATTTCCCGACTTAGGCGGTGAGGACCGATGGGGGAGCCAAAGGCTGTCTGATTCGGGGGCCGTGGGGTAGGGCTGGGGAAGGAGGGGGCAGGCGGAGCTGTCCCAGCCTGCCAGCTCTGCGGGGACCCTGTGAGGGAGGCTGTGGGTTCCAGCTGTTCCCTCCACTGGGCCCAGTTTCCTCTGTGTCTGGCCCCCAGAAGTTGTGGCCATGCCTGCGATCTGGTGCCCGGGGAGAGGGGACCTCCCCAATCCTTTTTTCAGGAAAGATGTATTTATTTATTTGAAATGCAGAGGGAGAGGCCGGCGCTGTGGCTCAACAGGCTAATCCCCTGCCTAGCAGCGCCGGCACACCAGGTTCTAGTCCCGGTCGGGGTGCCGGATTCTGTCCCGGTTGCCCCTCTTCCAGGCCAGCTCTCTGCTGTGGCCCGGGAGTGCAGTGGAGGATGGCCCATGTCCTTGGGCCCTGCACCTGCATGGGAGACCAGGAGAAGTACCTGGCTCCTGGCTTCGGATCAGCGCGGTGCGCCTACCGCGGCGGCCATTGGAGGGTGAACCAGCGGCAAAAAGGAAGACCTTTCTCTCTGTCTCTCTCTCTCTCTCACTATCCACTCTGCCTGTCAAAAAAAAAAAATATATAAAAATAAATAAAAATAAAATAATAAAAAAAAGAAATGCAGAGGGAGAGAGAGAGAAACACCTTCCATCCCCTGGTTCACTTCTATAACAGTTATGCTGTCCACGGCCTGGCCCAGCCCAGGAGCCTGGAGCTTCACTGGGCTCTCCCACGTGGGTGCAGGGGCCCAGGCACTTGGCTGTCCTCTGCTGCTTTCCCAGGTGCATTAGCAGGGAGCTGGATTGGAGGTGGAGCACCTGGGACACGAACTGGGACTCATATGGGATGCCAGCATCACAGGTAGCGTCTTAACCCACTGTGCCATAGCGCCAGGCACCCCCTATCTCAGTTCTAATCCTTTCTGGAATCTTCTCTGTCCTTCTAGGCCTTTTCAGGCCCCAAGCCACTGCCCCCTGTGTGTTCACGGCCTGTGTGGCAGGGGGAGGCACTTACCGGCTCTTCACGGCTTCCTTCCGGGGAGCCACGAGCTCTGCCATGTGCGGCCTCCCAGGGGCTCGAGACCCAGTGCTCCGCCCCAGAGGCCTCGGCTCCCATCTCCACTCTGCCCGCTGCCCGAGCCCCTCCCACTAACCCCCGGCTGGCCAGCTGTTCTTCCCCGGTGCGTCTCTTTCCTCTCCAGCTGCAGCGGCCAGACCTGAGCTCCGGGATGAGCTGAGGCAGCCACGTGGCACAGGCCAGGCCCAGGTCACCGAGCCGGTCCTGAGCACACACAGCCTTCCCCTTGTCATCGCTCGCAGAGCAACACAGTCTAACCGCTACATACACAGCCTGCGGCGTAGCCTGGGACAGGCATCCTCTGCAGGCGATTTATAGACTCCTGGGGTGGGGAGGGGCCCATCGCCACAGCCAGTGGCTCAGGCGGCTCTCTGCAGTGCCGGCCGCTCCACTTCCAATCCAGCTCCCTGCTAATGCGCCCATGAAAGCTGCAGACAATGGCTCAGGTGCTTGGGCCCCTGCACCCACACGGGAGGCCTAGAAGAAGCTCCTGGCTCCTGGCTTTGGCCTGGCCCAGTCTCGGGTGTTGTGGCCATTTGAGGAGCAAGCCAGCAGGTGGAAGATCTCTCTCTGTCTTTTCTCCTCCTCCTCTCTCTCCTGTCACTCTGCCTTTCAAATGAATAAGTCTTTTTTTAAAAAAGTATTTATTTATTGGAAAGGCAGAGTTAGAGAGAGGCAGAGGCAGGGAGAGAGAGAGAGAGAGAGAGAGAGCAAGCATGGCGTGCTGGCGAGGAAGGAGCCTCTGGCACACCAAGTAGTGGACTCGGCAGCTGGGCCCACCTCGGCTTTTGTAACCACGCCTCTCACCAGAATCACCTTCCAAGGGCAGGACCCCGGTGGCCCCCACCCCTTGAACGCCACGTAGGCTCCCCGCCCCGTCCTCTTAGTACGTGAACTTGTGACTTTGGGACTTGACCGTCTGCACGGCTCGGGAGCCGCCCGTCTGCAGCCCACGCGAACCGTGGCAAATGCGTTTTCCCTTCTGCGCTGCTTGGCTTACTTCCTCCGTGCTGACGTCACGCCCGGCTGGCCCCGCCCCCTGCTTGGCACTTGACAGCAGCTGTGTCTACACCAGACCGTCCAAGCCACCCGATAGCTCAAAGCCAAGTTCTAGTGTTGTCGTTGGGCAGCCTCGGGACACGTGTCCATTCCTGGATCAACCCCTGTGTGCAGGGCCAACGAGGAGGATTGCCCCAAGCCAGCTGACATCTCCCAAGGCTGTCACATGGCCAGGAAATTTAGGGCGATGGGAAGAAGTGGTCAAGAGGGTACACAGCAAATCCTTCTTCCTTCCTACGAGAGAGTTGTTGCACCCCCACTTACTGGATGACGAAACAGGATCAGAGTGGCCCAGCAACGGGATGGTGCTCTCTGCTGGGGGAGGGAGCGCTCGCAGGAGAGAGGACCCAGCTGGCTGCTGTGGGTGTTTCACACCTGACCACTGTGCCCAGCAAGGCTCCCACAGCCTCGAGCCGTCCGACTCCCCAAAGCACCACGTGGCCCTGCACGCTCGTCACTGACAAGCGCAAATGGTCCCGAGACGCCAATCAAATGGACTAAGGTGGAGGAGGCGATGTTGCGCTCGGTGCTGGGAAGTGCGGAGCAGGCAGGGTGCTGATTCCTGGCTGGTGGAGTGGGCGTGGCGAGAGCTTTCTGGAAGAGCCATCCTGGACGGTGTTAACAGCTCCGGGGCCTCTGGCTCACGGCAGTTTTGCTTTCAGGAATTCGCCCTCGGAGGACGGAGCCCGGGCGTTTGAGTGGCATTCGGCTTTGCTGAGTGCGCAGCTTTTCTGCGGCCCCACCCCATCGCCGTCACCTGGTGCCTGGCAGCCCGACAGGCTCAGCATTGCAGAAACTGGTTTCCCCGGGGTACTCTGGCCCTGTTGGATGTCCTGGGTACTCTGGCCCTGTTGGATGTCCCACCCTGAAAGCAGACCCTGCAAGAGGCTTGGGACAGGGAGTTCATCTGGGACAGGATCCCAGGAGCCAGGGACAATAGGACAGGGGAGGAGATGGCTGATGCCAGCTTAGCCTTTGGCTCAGAGCCTGGTACCCAACTCACCGGAACCTTCCAGGAAGTCCTGGGAAACGCATCTCTGAACTCCCACAGGAGACCCAGGAAGAAGCAGTCACCCTGCGGCTCCCCGCCCCCACCCAGCCAAGGTGGTGCCCATGAGTGTCACCCCCTCGTCCCGCTGGGTGGGTGTGTGTCCTGCTGCGGCTTCAGAGAAGGGCCAGGGGACCAGGCTCAGTGTCCCAGGTGCCCTGTGTGAAGCTGCTGGAAGCGTGGCCCCTGCAGTCACCCGGGAGGGGTGGCAGTGGGTGGAGAGGCTTTGCAGAACATGGGGTGACCAATCCCTGTCCCACCTGTCACATGGGCGTACCCTGCTCTGCTGATGGTTGCCACCGTGTCCATCCGGCTTGGCACACGGCAGGTGCTGAATTAATGAGAAAAGGAATGAGTGAAGTGTTCCAGTGGGGCTGGCGCTGTGGCGCAGCAGGTTAACCACAGCCTGCAGCGCTGGGATCCATATGGGCACCTGATCGAGTCCCGGCTGCTCCTCTTCCGATCCAGCTCTCTGCTATGCCCTGGGAAAGCAGTCGAAGATGGCCCACGTGTTGGGTCCTGGCCCCGTGAGGGAGACCCAGAAGAAGCTCCTGGCTCCTGGCTTCAGATCAGTCCAGCTCCGGCCGTTGCAGCCATTTGGGGAGTGAACCAGCGGATGAAAGACTTTTCTGTCTGTCTCTTCCTCTCTCTGTAATTTTGCCTCTCAAATAAATAAATAAATCTCAAAAAATATAAGTAAAAATAAAAATAAATAAAGAAAATGCGGCAGGAACCAGAGTCTCTCATCGTCTGAGCTGGGACCCCAGCTGGGCCTGGCTGATTCTGTCTTCCTGATGGGCACCTGCTCTGGAGACTCAGAGAGGTGAAGACACGAGTCTCAGGTCACACAGCAGGGCAGGGGGCGGTGGATGCAGGGGGCCTCTTTCCTCCTGCACCAAGAGCCTTTGACTCCAACCCGTGCTCCCTCCACCTTCCCTCGGTCGGGTCCGGCCGCCCCAGTAGCCCCACTGCTGCTCCCTGCCTCTGGGCCAGCTGTGCTCCCCGCGGGGCCACCAGCTGGAAGCAGGCTCTGGGAGGGAAGCACAGAGGGGGAGGGAGCTGGAGAAACCCCCAATGGCTGTGGGAAGCTGTGCCGGGGGGCGGGGCCTGCCTTGGTCCTGATGTCCACCCCCTGCAGCCCTCCTGCCTCACCTCGCTCCCCCGCTTAAGCTCCCAGAAGGGCCGCGTGGCTCGTCTGGTCCAGGATTCCTTTAAAGTTGCGAAATCCTTTGTTGAAATCACATCTTACGTGGACTCCGGGCACATCACACAGATCAAAGCGGGCTGGGCGGCTGACGGCTGGGGTCGGGGCTAGACGTCCCTTTCTCTCCCTCTCCCTCCAGAGGTGCCGACCCCAAGGGCACGAGGAACGCACTTTTAAGACTCCTGGTCCTGCCTGACCCTGAGCAGGCTGGAAGGGGCCCCAGCAAGGTCACCGGGCTCACAGTCAAGGGCAGGGGAGAGGCAAGGCCTGGGCTGGGCAGCGTCCACGCGCGTGGCCCCGGCTTCCTTTCCATCACCGGGGTGGAGTGGGGGCTGCGGGGCGGGGGGACTCTCTAAGCAAATGCAGAGCCTGCGCCAGGGGCTCCGGACTGTCAGCCCCACTCCCCCCTGCTCCCCGGGCAGAGATAAGGGTCTTTATCTGTCTCAGGGAACGAAGCTCCCAGAGCCGCTGTAATAAATGGTGTTTGCCATCAGCGCTGTGTTCCTGATTCTCCTTGAAGAAAAGACACAGAGAGAGCTCAGTGGCTCCCCCCACCTCTCCCGTCCCAGGCCCCAAGGCCTGGCTTCCCCAGCAGAGGCAAGACTGTGGCAGCGCCCCCAGCCCTGCCCCACCGCACCCCTGCACCTCCCCATTTCTCAGTGGAGCCCTGAGGCAGCCCCCGCCAGATCACACAGGCCACCCTGTGGCCAGGATGCCCCCGATGTCTGCGTGACTCGCTCAGGTCTCTGCCTCGTCAGGCCTCAGTTTCCCCACCTGCGCCATTGGCCTGGGTTATGCCCAGGGCCCTGCAGTCCAGGCAGCTTCCGCCCTGTGCGCTCCACGCTGCCTCTGGCCCTGCTGACCCCGCGAGGCTCGTGAGCTCCCCTGTGCCCCTCTCCTGTGCGCCCAGGGACCCGCTCCTCCCCGCCACCGCCCTGGCTCCCACCTGCTCGGCTCCCAGGGGACCGCCTGCACGGAGAGCTGCCTCGGCCCCGGCAGAGGGGCTTTCATCTGCCCGAGCACGCGGGGCTTCCCATCGGGTCAGCAGGGACTTCTTTGTCTTTTTCCCCAGAAAACATTTATTTAAGGAATACAAACTTCATGCTTTTCATAAATACGACTTTCAGAATACAGTGATTCTCCCCACCGTACCCGCCTCCCACTCCCACTCTCACCCCTCCCTCCTCCCTCTCCTATTCCCAGTCTCATTCTTCACTAAGATGTATTTTCTTTCTTTCTTTTTTGAGATTTTTATTTATTTATTTAACAGGCAGAGTTACAGACAGTGAGAGGGAGAGACAGAGAGAAAGGTCTTCCATCTGCTGATTCATTCCCCAAGTGGCCGCAAGGAGCTGAGCCGATCCGAAGCCGGGAGCTTCATCTGGGTCTCCCACGTGGGTGCAGGGGCCAAGGACTTGGGCCATCTTCTGCTGCTTTCCCAGGCCATAGCAGAGGGGATTGGAAGAGGAGCACCGGGGACTCGAACCAGTGCCCATATGGGATGCCGGTGCCGCAGGCAGAGGGTTAACCTACTGCGCCACAGCGCTGGCCCCACGTGTATTTTCAGTTAGCTTTATACACATATGAGTGACGCTATACTAAGTTAAGAGTTCAACAAATTGTATGGGGGAAAAAAACTGTTGCTCAACAGCGGAGACCAGGGCTGTTCGAAGTCATCGGATCCCAAAGTGTCAGTTTCAGTTCTGCAGAGACTCCCAGGGGCTCTGAGTTGTCGCAGGTCAGGGAGAGCACACGGCGCTCGTCCTTTAGGGACTGGCTTCTCTCACTAAGGATGGTGTTGTCCAGTGGCATCCATTTTGCTGCAAAGGACAGGATTTCTTTTTCATTTTTTTTTTTTACCGCTGTGTAGTATTGCATAGAGTACATATCCCATGATTTCTTTATCCAGTCTTTGGTTGATGGGCATTTAGGTTGATTCCATGTCTTAGCTATTTGAATTGAACTGCAATAAACGTGGGGGTGCAGATCACTTTCTCATATGCTGAGTTCATTTCCCTCAGGTGAATTCCCAGGCGTGGTCGGTCTGTGTTCAGATTTCTGAAGTGTCTCCTTACTGTCTTCCACAATGGCTGTACAGTTTACATTTCCACCAACGACGGGTTAGGGTACCCTTCTCCCCGCATTCTTGCCAGCATTTGTAGATTTCTGTATGAAAGCCGTGCTAACTGGGGTGAGGTGAACCCTCATGAGGTTTTGATTTAGGGCTGGTGGTCCTGAGCACTTTTTCACGTATCTGTTGGCCAAATATTTGGGTTTCCTCTTTTGAAAAATGCTGGAGCTGACACTATGGTGTAGTGGGTAAAGCCGCTGCCTGCAGTGCTGGCATCCCATAGGGCGCTGGTTCGAGTCCCGGCTGCTCCTCTTACGATCCTGCTCTCTGCTATGGTCTGAGAAAGCAGTGGAAGATGGTCCAAGTTCTTGGGCCCCTGCACCCACATGGGAGACTCAGAAGTTCCTGGCTCCTGGCTTCAGATTAGCTTAGCTCTGGCTGTTGTGGCTGTTTGGGGAGTGAACCAGTGGATGGAAGACCTCTCTTCCCCACCCCCCCACCTCTCCTTCTCTCTCTGTTTAACTCTTACTTTTAAATAAATAAAAAAAACCTTTTAAAGAAAGAAAAACGCCTGTTTAAGTCCTTAGCTCATTTCTTAACTGGGTTGTTTTGTTGTTGTGGAGTTTCTTGATCTCTTTATATATTCTGGCTATTGATCCTCTATCAGTTGCATAGTTTGTGAATATTTTCTCCCATTCTGTCGGCTGCCTCTTCTCTTTGCTGAGTGTTTCTTCTGCAGTGTAGAAGCTTCTCAATTTGATGTCATCCCCACTTGTTAATTTTGGCTCTGATTGCCTGTGCCAGTGTCTTGCAGGGTTTCCTCAATGTTCTCTGATAATTTGATGGTGTTGAGTCATAGACTTAGGTCTTTGATCGAGTTGGAGTGGGTTTTAGTGTAAGGTGTGAGGTAGGGATCCTGATTCACACTTCTGCATGTGGAGACCCAGTTTTCCCAGCACCATTTGTTGAAGAGATAGTCCTTGCTCCGGGGATTGATTTTAGCTCCTTCGTCAAAGATAAATTGGTTGTAGGTGCATGGGCTGATTTCTGGCGTTTCTATTCTGTTCCATGGGTCTACCCATCTGTTTTTGTCCTGGTACCAGGCTGCTTTGATTATAACCGCCCTGTAGTACGTCCTGAAACCTGGTACTGTGATGCCTCTGGCTTTGTTTTTGTTGTATAAGATCAGCAGAGACGCTGGCCCCGAGGCAGAAACAGGATCCTGACGCTGCTGTGAGCCTTGAGAGGGCCCAGGGGTCAGGGTCAGGGTGGGTCTGGGGGCGGGGGGCTCAGTGGTTGGGGCAGAGACTCTGAAGGAAAACAGGCCCTTGTGTGGAGCCCTGGCTCTGCCACTTACTGCTCTGTGACCTTGGGCTGGCCCCTTAATCATCTATGACTCAGCGTTCCGGACTGAGATGTGGCGACTCATCATCCCCATCCCTACATCATAGGACGGTCCAAGAAATCCGCAGTGACCGGTATGAAGGAGCCAGCACCTGCCCGACGCCCAGTGAGGACTCTATTGTGGTGAGCTGGTGGCATGTGTAGTTCCTTCGTTCTGTCTTTTCAGGGCCTAGACGCCTCGCCATGGGAGCTGGCAGGCGCTCTCGCTCACAGCCAGGAGCCATCTTGGTACCTATCCTAGCACCAGGGCTGGCCTTGGGATGTGTTTTGGCCGACAGGATGTGCTGGAAGCAGTGACGTGCCGGTTCTGCAGCCGCCACATTTCTGTGCGTTTTCTGTGGCCCCGCTGCACTTGTCACAAGGACCCGCCGGGGCAGGCTGCTGACGGACAGGAGATGACCAGGGCAGCTGTCACCCCACTGCCCTGACTAAAGCCAGCCGGGACTCCACCATGCAAACCCAGACACTCGCGGGTCAACGCAGCCAGGACCAGAGCCGCGCAGCTCATGTCCAGCTCCCGCAGGGACTACGCGCTCGCTCGCTGAGTGAAGCCATGAGCCTGGTTGCACAGCGTTCTCACGGAACCAGGGGACTGAGAAACCACACCTGGGGATGTGTCCAGTCCGTGTCCCGGGGCTTTCGTGGGGACAAGGTTGGGGAGGGCGCTCAGTGCTGGAGGCAGCTGGGGTTTGAAGCGCCCCTCTGCCACGTTCCCTACGGACGACGGCTCGGCCTTCGTGAGCCTTACCTTGTGCCCTGGCTGGGGAGCAAAGCGGCCTCCCGGGGCTGTGTGCGGAGAGCCTCGCCGCAAGGGCTGGGGCCGGGGCTGCCTGGGCCTCCGGGTCTCCTTTGTGGTCATCTCCTGCTGCTTGACAAAGCACCCAACACTTAGAGGCTTTGCTCCTCTTAATCCTGTCAGTTAAGGGTGGGTTTTCTGCTCTGTCAGTGGGCAGCAGGGTGACGGGGAGGGGGTGGGGCTGGTCTTCCTGGGACCTGAGACTGCGGGTCATGGGCCAATGAGGTAATTGGGGCACCCTTGTTCTGGGGACCCCTCAGTGCAGCTGCAGGCCCTGTCGGTCTGACGGGCCCGGGAAGGGCAAGGCGATGCCCACGGTGGGCAGCAGGTGCCGGCTGTACGTGTGAACTCCGTGGGGCTCTCCCCTGGGGCTTCCACAATGGTCTCCCTACCTTGGGCTTCCCGACAGCTAGGGGTCTCTGGCAGCATTCCGCAGAGTGCAAACATCCCGAGGAGCGAGCCCCTGCGCAGTTTGCACGTGTCCCCGCTGGCTCAGGTCCAATAGGCCGAGCCGAAGCCTGGTCCGTGTGGGCGGGGCTGCGGGAGGCGCAGGGAGTGGGGGGCGCCGGCCTGCCCAGGCTCCCGGGTGGTCGCTGTCGATACAAGGAAAGGCGGGATCGATGAATTTCCTGCCTGCAGCTCCAGGATTCTGATTCAGGAGGATGAATGACTGGCCCAGGGCCACGCGGGGCGGTGAGGGCGGAACCCGATCAATCACGGAGCCCACGCAAGCAGCGCTATCGATAAAACAGTCAGTAACCCAGAAACGACAGACACAGGCAATGTTCCATGACTGAGCACTGGGTCAGGGGATTAAATGGGGCCGGCGCGGGGCGGGTGGGCAGGCTGCCCCGGGCGTGTGTTCCCGCAGGCAGTGACGGCCTGGGCAGCGTGTGAGCGGGCCGGGGTGGTGGGGGTGACGGGCACGCAGACCCCAGCACCCTTCCTGCTGCTCCAGGGGCCATGGATCCACCCCAAGAGCGAGCGTCTGCGTAGACATGAGGCTCAGAGAGATCAAGTCACTTGCTGGAGCCCACACAGCTGGGCCGGGGCAGAGCTGAGATTTGAGCCAGGCCTGTCTGGGTGCAACCCCCAGCGTGTAATTTTGAGGACGCACTGCCTGTGGTCCAGCAGGTTGGGTTGGGGCTGAGAGCTGGTGGCCAGGGCAGGGGTCCAGAGTGGGGCTGGAGACCCCATTGCCTTGCATTGTTGACCCCGAAGCCAAGGGACAGGCAGCCTGGTGGGTGGTTAGGTCTGACTTTGCACACAGTAAACGGGAGCTTGCAGCTAGGATTAAGTCCCTTTGTGGCTGTGTGGCTTTGGGCAAAGACCCTAACGTCTCTGAGCCTCCGTTTCCCAGAGAGCCGTAAGGACGGGTGCTTGGTGCTTGGTAAACACTGCCTGCCCCTGGGCCAGCAGCGGAAGGGATCGGATAGCAGGCGGCCCGTCTGGGCCTCTTTCAGACAGGATCCTCCACCGGCACCCTGCCAGGGCCCAGCAAAGCAGGTGCAGCTGTGTCTGCCTCCCCCTCCCCCGCCCCACCCCAGCACCAGCAGATGATGGAGAGGAAGAAACTTAAGTAAAACGAATGGCTTGGCCGGCAGAGGCGGCCGCTGATTTATTTCCGGGAAGGGCCCCGCGCTCCCCTCCCCGGCTCGGTGACCTCTATTAACGTGGACGCGCCCCGAGTGCACATTGGGATGCGGCGCCCCTCTTCTGGGCCTTTAAAGACCCCACTGCTAAGTTTCAAAGCCGCCCGCCTGGCACGAGGAGGGTCTGTGAGCGCAATTCCTCCAGGAGGAATATTCCACCCAGCGCCGCGTGATAAATGGCCGTGCGCACGGAGTGGCCCGGCACGGCGCGGGGGACCCCGCTCGCTCGGTGCCTGAGCCAACAGCCGGCGCCGCCCGCGGGCCTCCCCCCGGCCTCTGCGGCACCAGGGCTGGTGCGGAGCCCGAGGGGCTCAGCTCCTGGTGGGGAACCCGGGCCGTGCGCGCCCCCAACTGTGCTGTCCCCGGCACACCGTCCTTCCCCCCGCCCCACCCCGGGGAGTTACCGCTTCTGCTCGCAGGGCCCTGTGGGGTCCCGAGGGCTCTCTGAGGTCTTGCCTGAGGTCGCACAGCCCGGAAGCAGGAGCCAGGAGCTGGACTCCTAGGCGGCTCTCAGCACGTGCGTGCCAGATGTTGGCCTGACCGTGCCCGCGAAGGCTCGCAGTAAGAACCCTGGTGTTTCATGGCAGGGGAACTCAGGCCCGGGGGCCAGGGGACCTGCCCAAGGCCACACGGCGGCTCTGGTACACAGGAATGTTCCAGAGAGCAGCGCGGGGCCTGTGCGGCTCTTTCTGGGGTCTCGGCCCCCTCCCCCAGGAGGGGAACTGGAGTGACTTCAGAGAACTGAGCGAGGTCTGCAGGAAACCCCGGGCTGGCAGCATACCCACAGTCCCCTTCAGCTCTGACCGCAAGGCCAATGGCCAGAGGGTCAGCTGTGGGGGTGGCTTGGTGGGCCGAGGGCCAGGTCCCCTGGATGGGCTGCCCACTGGCTCCCAGGAGCCCAGACAACACCCTCCTCTCCAGTCTCGTCTGGTTGTCCGCTCGCCTTGGCCCTCTTCCTCCCTGCCTCTGGTACTTTCTCATGCTTTTCCCCCTGACTCCAGTGTCTTTCCCTCTCCCTCCACTGCCCCACCTCCCCTTAGAGCGCAGCACTGTGGTCACCTCCTCCAGGAAGCCCCCCGGGCCTTTAGCCTGGGCTCCTGCAGGCCCCGGGCTTGCTCCTCTCGGGGCACTCGACTGCAAGCAGCAATCCCACATGCCTGGTCTGCTTCCCAGAGGGGACAGGAGCGCCGTGACGTCTCCTGTCCGTGCTCCCGGGCCCGGCACGTGGCAGGTGCTCTGCAGATGGCTGTGCTGTCCATGGTCCGCGGGCGGGGCTCAGTGTGCGTGTGTCCGGGGGGGCCTCCAGCCCAGCTGCTCCTTGGGAGCCGAGGAGTAGGACCCCGGCTGCGCTTCTACCCCCAAGGGTCCCGCAGGTCTCCAGGCTCCGGGCCCCCTGCGGAGTGCAGCCCCGAGAGGGTTAGGGCCCGGTCTCCAGGTCCCAGGCCTCCATTCATCACCGCTAACACGCCCGGGATGGATGCTCCTCCTAGGCCGGCTGCCCGGGGCTGGATCGATTCCTATCTTAAAGGCACAGGCCTCCCTTCAGTGCCATCCCTGGGCGTTTTGCCGAGGTGGCTGTTTCCAAAGGCACCTTTCAATGGGTTCTTGGGTCAGAACTATGAGATCCTGGCTCACTGGCCCCGGGCGGCGGGGGAGGCTGCAGGCAGGCGCGTGGTGCTCGGAGGAGCGTCCGGTACAATCCCTCGGCCGGCGTGCGGAGTGGGGGGTTGAGAGTCCCCTTCAGATGCCGACCTGAGGCTGGTAACCCCCGGGGCCGCACAGGCCCTGAAAGGCAGCGCTGGCACTGGAAGCCCTGGAGTCCAAGTGCACATGAGGAGGGTCTCGCCTAGCTTGGGGGGGACCGAGTCCTGCCCGGCGGCCCCTCCCCACCCCCACTAAGGGACCGGAACTCCTCAGAAGCCCCCGGCACCCTTGCTGCTTGTGGCACTGTGGCCCGTCCTGGGAACAGTGTCCCCCCACCCCGACTCTTGCCTGCTTGATTGCGATGAAGGATGAGGACCACGGTACGGGCTCGAGGGCTGAATGAGTTCCCCTCGCCCCGGCCCAGCTGGGCACCTGTGCACAGCTCAGACCTCACATCAGGGCTGCGGCCGGAGCCCGGATGTGTCCCTTCCTGGACAGGAGGCAGCCAGCGTCTCCCCTGCGCTGCTGCCGCTGCTTCCAGGGCCCACCCCCTGCCTGGGACGTCCCCACCGCCGTCCCCCCGGGGCTTGGCCAAGGTCTCAGTGCTGCCCTGGCTCCGTGCCGCACGTGGGCGCTGCTCTTCTGTCACTGAGAGCCGTGGCGCTGGTCTAGCGTGGGGTGCAAGCCCTGGCCAGGGCCACGACCAGGCTGTGAGCTCCGCCTGCAAGGGCCGGGGCTGTCTGGGTCACGCGCTGTGCCAGGCGCCTTGGGCCTGGCCCAGAGCAGGGCCTCAGACGAGGGAACCGAACGGCCCTGGCCCCCCTGGGGTGGTCCCTCCTCCTCCTGGGGTGGGGGTGGGGGTAGAGAGAGGGCCTCTCTGCCAAGCGGCCCCGGGGCTCTTGTCTTGCAGGCTGGAGAGGATGGGCCGGAGACACTGCTCCTGGAGCGTCTGCCCCTGTGCCGGCTCGGGCCGGGTCATGCACTCGGCCGGGCGCCTCCTTGTGGATGGAGGGCAGCAGCCGTGGCTTGGTGTTGCCGGGACAGAAAGCAGCTGAACCCTGTCCCAAACGCTCTCTTGTGGGCCTTGACGGAGCACGGAGAGCGTGAGGATAAGGGTTCGGGTCCCTGTCTGATTTGATCTTTGCACGAGAACTCTGTGACCTCTGTGAGGTCAGCGAGGATCAGAGAGGGGAAGCTACTTGTCCAGGGCCACACAGCAGTAAAGGAGGAGCTGTGACTCCATCCCTGAACCCCACCATCCTGTGCAGCACTGCTTTGTTTTGGGGGTGCATGGCTCGGGGTATCCCCATCCTGACTCCTCACGTGGTCCTGGGCCCTGGCCGGGTCATCAGCCTCTAATTTTCACTTCCAGACGGTTGTGCAGGTTGAGTGCCTGAACGGCTCGGGACCGGGTCGTTTGGATTTTGGAGAATGTTCAGTTTTGGTCTATTTGTGTTTACGTAACGGGACATCTAGCGGATGGGCCACAAGTCTACACACAGAATTTA
Source organism: Lepus europaeus (assembly GCF_033115175.1). Classification (NCBI taxonomy): domain Eukaryota; kingdom Metazoa; phylum Chordata; class Mammalia; order Lagomorpha; family Leporidae; genus Lepus; species Lepus europaeus. The sequence goes on from NW_026909187.1 coordinate 104,219, forward strand.
CTGATGTTTTGTACACACCTGATACACATGTCTGATGATAATTTTATCTTTTTATTCTTTTAAAAGATTTATTTGTTTACTTGAAAGTCTGAGTTACAGAGAGGCAGAGGGAGAGAGAGAGAGAGAGAGAGAGAGAGAGAGAGAGAGAGAGGTCTTCCATCTGCTGGTTCACTCCCCGATAGGCCACAATGGTCAGAACTGTGCGGATCCGAAGCCAGGAGCCAGGAGCTTCTTCTGGGTCTCCCACATGGGCACGGTGGCCTAAGGACTTGGTCCATCTTCCACGGCTTTCCCAGGCCATAGCAGGGAGCTGGATCGGAAGTGGAGCAGCTGGGTCTCGAACCAGGAACCTGGTACAGGATGCCCCAAGTGGTGGCTTAACCTGCTGCTCCACCACGCCCACCCGGAAGGTGGATTTGCACACTGCTTTTAGTGCACCTGTGTTTGGCCTGTGACCCGCCCCAGAAGGGCAGGTGTGGAATTGTCCACTCGCGGCCTCCAAGAGTCTGGGCCTTTGGAGCTTGGATTTCGGGGTTGGGGCTGCTCGGCCCATGCGAGCTGCGCTGGATGCAGGCAGGGGGCTGCGTCAGGTCCCCGGATCAGACTGGAAGTGGCTCAGAAACCGTCCAGCCCCGTCCCGTCCTGCTAAAGCCCACCCAGGACTCACACAGCACCAGGAATGGAGAGCGCACCAGACGTCCCCGCGGCCAGGGCCGGCTCCCAGGAGGCGACGTCAGGTGCCTCCCTCTGCGGGGACCTGGTGGCCGCACTCTGCACCTGTAGGCGGAAGGTCCCCCCGCCCTTGCCTCTGCCCTCCCTGCTTCGGTGAGTCACTGCGGGGAACTGGGGTTCCCTGGCCCCTCCCCTCGCACTCCTCCCCCAACAGCCTGGAGGGAGCAGGCTTAAAAGGTTGCACCAACGTTGGTCTCTCCAGCCCATCACCTGTCAGCCACTGTAGGGGGCAACAGAGGAAGCACCCTGGGGGGCCGTGGAACCCCCATTGTCCCCTCAAGTCCCCTCCACACTGGCTTCCTTGGACAAGTGGGCAGAGATCTCCTGGGAGCCGGGTGCCCTTCCCTCCTGATGCTGCAGGGGGCGCTGGGACTCCCTTCTGGGAGGTTTGTGTCCAGTTCCTGCCGGTCGCCCCCATGGGAGTGTGGGATTGAAACCCCAGTGAGAGGTACCCGGGACCCCGGTATTTTAGGATGATTGGTCCACACCTCGGCACGCCGAGGACAACCCGAGACCCAGCCCGATCCTCCTCCCCCACAAGCCCGCCTCAGCCGTCTGCCTCTCGGAGGTCATTTCAGGACCTGGCGGGCGAGTGTCTCCGGGAGGGACTTTGGGGAAGATCTGCCGGAGCTTGGCGCCCATATTTGAGCTGTTCCGTGTCCATGGGGAGGGCAGCTGGGCCCACCCCGACGATCAGGTTCAGCAGGGTCCACAGGGTTAACTTGTAGTAGGTCCCAAGGTCCTGGGGCCACCTGCACACCACTGCTCTGGACTCTAGAGAGATGATAGGTCCCCAGCCCTGGATACCCCGAGAACCATCCGTGGGGCGTGTAAGACTCCCTGGAGGCCAGGGCCCACTCTCGGGCTGGTTACTGAAATGTTCCTGGTGATTTCTGTGTGTGCCGAGGTCGGGCACCAGCAGCGACGGCCACTTGGTGGGGCGGGGGAGGGGAGCAGCTGTACGCACCAGGAGGCTCTGAGAGGCGGAGGCAGGCACCCACCCTGGGGTTTGTGGGGAGACCCTGGGGCCCGGCTCCCAGCTAGGGCCACGCCCAGGCTCAGGCCCCGCCCCTTGGGGCTCCGGAGGCCGCTTCTCCTGAGCCTGGCACCACTCCCTCTTCCACCCCTGTGCTCGGCAGACACGCCCTTGGCACCGCCCGTGGCCACTGTTGGACGAGACACACAGAGCCCTGGCTTCAGGCCGCTCACGGCAGTCGGAGAGAGGGGACACGGATAATGGAGCAGGCAGTGGGCTCGGGCATGGGGAGCCCACCCTCTGGGTAGGTTCTAGGCCTCGCTCAGCTTCCAGGTCACAAACACCCCAGGGTCACTCAGTCCAGCCCCCTGTCTCCAACAAAGACAACAGGGCCGGTCCCTTGGCGGTGGGTCTGTGCCTCACGCTGTTCCACTTTTGCAGTTTTGTTTGGTGTCTTTTTTTTTTTTTTAAGATTTATTTATTTGAAAGTCAGAGTTACACAGAAAGAGAGACAGAGAGAGAGGTCTTCCATCCGCTGGTTCACTCCCCAATTGGCCGCAACGGCCGGAACTGCGTGGATCCAAAGCCAGGAGCCAGGAGCTTCTTCCAGTTCTCCCACATGGGTGCATGGGCCCAGGACTTGGGCCATCTTCCACTGCTTTCCCAGGCCACAGCAGGGAGCTGGATAGGAAGTGGAGCAGCCGGGTCTCGAACCGGCACCCATATGGAACGCTGGAGCTTCAGACAAGCGCGTTAACCCACTGTGCCACAGCGCCGGCCCCGGTGTCTTGTTAATTCTTGGTGTCTCAGTGTCCCAGCTTGGGCTCCGTCCTCCTGCCTCCCCCACTCCGTTTCTCTGTGTTCCCCCTGTGCCGTCAGAGCCCCAGGGCCCCTAGGACGCTCTGATGTCTTCTGGCCCCTCCCGGGAAAGCCTCTTTCGGGCTGGGTTTCTCTGCTCTGGCCACAGCCTCAGCCCCTCTCTCCATGAACTTATTCCAAGTCCAGGGCCCCAGGACGCCCTGGGCAACCTGGGGACGCATTTCTCGCCCTCTGCCTAGGGCTGCCGAGCCCTCTCCCTGGTGAGGGAGCTAGGGGTGGGGTGGGGGGCTCCCTTTCCCCACCCCCCAGCCTGGAGGGGGCAGCTGGGACTCCAGGGTCAGGGCCCCCGCTAGGCAGGGGCTGATCTTGGTTGGGTCAGGGAGCCTCGTGTTGAAGCCTGGCTGGGGGCGGCTCCGGTTCATTCTCTGCAACATTAATTCACCGGACATTATTGGCTGTGGTGTTTCGGGCACGGAGGGAGAGAGAATAAATCAAGTTCATCCCCGAAGGAGTCCAGTGAATAATGTTTAAGGTGCCATCCGCCCGCCCATCCGCCCATTTGTCATTCAGTCATTCATCTACCTATTCCCTTATTCCATACATAGTGAGCGTCTATTATGTCACACTCACAGCCAGGCCCTGGGGACACAGGACTACACCGGACAGTGCCTGCCCTCAGAGTCGCCCCCTAGTGGAGAAAATGAGACGGAGACGCAAACAGACTCGGAGCTCACGAGGCTGTGGGCTGGGCTAGGGCAGCCACAGCGGCCCCTGGCCCAGGCCTGGCTCAGCCACGGGGTGGGGCTGCCCGGGGCCGGCTTGGAAGGGGTGTGTGGTGCTGGCTTGCTACTGGGCATCCCTGGGCAGGGCGAGGGCTAGGGGCCGTGCCCAGATCCTGCTCGGACGTGCGCCCCTAAGGCCTCAATGCTGCCTTGCACAGCGCGCGGGAGAGGGAAGGAAATCCACTTCGCAGCTAGGAAATTATTGAATATTAGGAGCCGGAGCGATCGTTTAGAGGGGAAATGAATTTCCCTGGCCTCCTCTGGCCGAGATAAACCAGCCCAGTCCTCCTGGTTCTTCATTTTCCTCCACGCAACAGGGCTGGCGCTGTGCTTAGGCACTGCTAAAGGCATCGTTCTTGCAGAATTGGTAACAGCGGCTTCGTGAGCCACCCGGGAAGCCTGGTGGACCCCGTCGGCCAGGCCCTGCCCGTGCACAGGCCTGGGGCCCAGAGCCGGAGTGCGGGAGCACATGGAGCCGGCTGGCTGCCCGTAGTCGCCCACGGAGCCATCGTCTCTCCTGAGGGTCAAGGTCGTGCCAGGGGAGGGCTATTGAGCAAGCCCCAAGCCTGGGCCCAGGGCCCGAGCCGTGAGGCAGGAGGACGAGGGAGTGCTGGATTTCAGTTAGACTGAAGGAAGGACTTCCCGTCTGAAGGTGGTTGAGGTTTTGCTCCCCCTAGGTGGTGGTCAGAGCAGAGACTGAGCCCAGGCAGCCCCTGTGTTGCTCTGACCGCTGGCCTGGGCACGCACTGGCCCCGGCATGGGCTCATCTCCTTTACCAACTCTGCTTCTCCAGCCCGGGGCTCAGCAGAGGTTCTGGTTGGGTCCGGTCTGGGGCCAGCGGACCTCAGAGACACCCGGGGAGCTGTGGAGGACGTGGGAGGGGCGGGAGAGCTGCAGGCTCCCAGCTTGCAAACCCCGTTGGAGACCACCCTGGGGGGTGTCTCAGAGGAGGCCCCGTGCCAGGCTTCGAAACAGCTCCGCAAGGCGAGGGGTGCTTGTTGCAAAGCTGCAGTAGCACAGCCGCGAATGGTGCAAGCTCCCCTCCCCCGCCGTGCACAGGGGAGTGCCTGCAGGGAGCACGTCTGTCTGTCCGCGGCTGCTGCGGTGTTTTGAGCCCAAAGTCGAGTCTGATGTAAAGGAAGATCTGCCCACAGCTGCTGGGAAACCAGGCCCTGGGTGTCAGGAAATGGACACAGCGGACATTTCTGTCCTGGGTGTGTCTCCCGGGGCGGGGGGGTGCCTGTGCAGGGGCAGAGCTCCGTGCAGAGATGATGTTGGGGGAGCAGGAGCTCAGGGAGGGGAGGAGCCAGGGCGGCTCCTCCAGGCCACCAGGATGCCGGAACCTGCTGGGAATACTATGCAGCCATGAAAACGATGCGGCAGCATGGATGGAGCTGTCCTGGCTTGGGGCCCTGGGACACGGCCTCCTGTCCACGTTAGAGGAGAGGGGAGGCCGTTTCCGGAAGAGTGCTCTGTGAGTGGGAAGGAGCTGCTTGTCCCCGCCCACTCCTCTCCCACCTTGAGCCAAACATGAGTCCAGGCAGCGGGAAGAGAGGAGAGAGGGGTGCGCTGCCCTGGGGAGCATCGCCTCCCACCGAGGCCAGCCCCTGCCCCCAGCCCCTGCAGGGCCCTCCGTGGGTGGTGACTTCCTGTGAGAGGAGGGCACACCTTGGGTTTATAACAGGCTTGGGGAACATTCAGGAATGAGTTCAAGCTCCAGTTTTGTCACTTCCTCGCCACAGGCAACTTCTCCCCTGTTTTAAAGCCCCAGTCTCCCCACCTGTAAAATGGGTACGCTATTAGGTGTCCTGCGAGGTAACTTGTGTGGAGTGCCTGCCCCAGGGAGAGCTACAAGGCTCAGCTCTTACTCCTTCCTGTGATCCTCTGATAAAATGTAATTAGGTACACCGGCCCAAGCAGAGTTGTTAGAGAGAGAGAGAGAGAGAGAGAGAGAGAGAGAGAGAGGGCTTCCATCCGCTGCTTCACTCCCCAAGTGGCTGCAACGGCCAGAGCTGCGCTGATCCGAAGCCAGGAGCCAGGAGCTTCTTCCGGGTCTCCCATGCGGGTGCAGGGGCCCAAGGACTTGGACCATCTTCCACTGCTTTCCCAGGCCATAGAGCGCTGGATCGGAAGTGGAGCAGCCAGGACTTGAGCTGGCGCCCATATGGGATGCCGGCACTGCAGGCGGAAGCTCTACCCGCTAAGCCACAGCGCCGGCCCCCATGCACTAAATTTCCAGCTGAATTGGAGCCTTTGGAGAAAACACTTCTCTCCCTCTGTCTCTCTCTTGAGTCTTAAGAGTCTCAACTGAAGGCCAGTGATCTGTCGAACCCTAACGCCTGCTCGGGGCCTGGCAGCCAGGCGTGTCCACATGCAGGACGGATGTGACACTTACAGCGATGCCATTGAAACCAGAGTGGTCGGGGCCGGCGCCCTGGCTCACTAGGTTAAGCCTCCACCTGCTGTGCCGGCATCCCATGTGGGTGCCGGATTCTGTCCCAGTTGCTCCTCTTCCAGGCCAGCTCTCTGCTATGGCCCGGGAAGGCAGTGGAGGATGGCCCAAGTGCTTGGGCCCTGCACCCGCATGGGAGACCAGGAGAAGCACCTGGCTCCTGGCTTCAGTTTGGCGCAGCACCTGCCGTAGCGGCCACTGGGGAGTGAACCAACGGAAGGAAGACCTCTCTCTGTGTCTCTCTCTCACTAATTCTTTCAAATAAAAAAAAAAAAAATGGTGGCTAGGCCCACTATGTCTCAGGCCTAAAAAAAAAAAAAAAAAAAAGAAACCAGAGTGGTGGGCGTTCGGCACAGTGGCTGAGCCGCTCCTGGGACGCGCACATCTCATACCGAGTCCTGGGTTCAAGTCCTGGCTCCGCTCCTGGCTCTAGCTTCCTGCGGGTGCTCTCCTGGGAGACAGCAGGCGGTGACCCAGGCAGCTGAGTCCTCGCCTCCCCCAGGTGGGAGACCCAGGCCGAGTTCCAGCGCCCAGCTTTGGCCTGGCTCAGCCCCTGGTGGTTGCGGGCATCCGGGGAACGAACCAGCAGTTGGGACTCTCTCTCTCTCTCTCTCCCCGGTCCTGCTCCCCTCTCAGAGAAAATAATAAATAATTTTTTAAAAAGACCATCATGAACACTGGATCCCAGGGGAAAATTAGAAGACAGTGCCGGCCAAGCCCTTGTGTCCCGGGTGCCACTGCTGAGCTCAGAGAGGCTCAGGAGTCACCAGGGCTACACAGCAAGTGGCGGTCAGGGCCACCATGGAGCCGAGGGCAGCCTGCTCTTCCTCGCCTGTCTTCCTCCGCGCCGCCTCGTGCCGCTTCCTGTCTGGGTCCTGCAGCGGAGTTCAAGGTTTGCGGTGACCGTGGGCGCCATGAAGTCTGGGGCTTTAGCCCATCCACGCTCGGATCCCCGACTTGCACAGTGTGGGGTCCAGCACAGTCGGACGCAGCTTACCCCGCTCCTGCTGCTACCTTTGGCCAAGGGGCTTCGTCACTGCCAGCCTCAGTGTCCCCATCTGTGAAAGGGGACCCTAGGGCACCCAGTTCACAGGCACGCGGAGTCATCGCAGGCACAGTGTCGGTGACGTGAATGGCCGGCTTCGATCCTGAGACTCCTCCCAGTGCCACCCCAGGCAGGTGACAGGGCAGGCAGGAGGTGTCTGTGCAGGACGTGGGGCTGGGGACAGGGCTGGGGACAGGGACTGCGCTGGGGACCAAAGACGCTCCGGCAGAATCCGATGGAACATTCAGCATCACACGGACCTGCCGAGGGAGTGAGATCTGTCCCAGGGCCGGCTGCGTGGCGGGTGGAGGGTGGCTCCCAGCCTCGATGTCCCCTTTGGGGGCGGGGCCACAGCCTGCTCCCTGCCTGGTGCAGCTTCCCGGATCCCGCGAGGCTGTGCTGGCCTCCGGGTCGTCAGAACTTCTGTTCCACAGCTGTTACTGTTTTTTTAATTCCACCTCCTGTTCTTTAAACCCAGGAGCCAAATGGGCTTCAGCCATCCTGACATGAGCGTGGGGCGAGGGAAGTGGGCCTCCCTAGGCTGCTGTCCGGGGGCTGGCAGGGAGCCAGGCTCGGGCCGGAGGAGAGGGGGGCTGGGGCGGGGTCTCGGCTCGACCTCTCTGCCCGATGCTGTCTCCAGGAGACTTCTTTGAGTCATGTGAGTGGTGGTGGTGGGCGGAATTTTCTTTTAAGATTTTATTTATTTGAGAGGTAGAGTTATAGACAAAGAGAGTGAGAGCGAGAGAGAGAGAGAGAGAGAGAGAGAGAGAGGTCTTCCATCTGCTGGTTCACTCTCCAGATGGCCGATCCGAAGCCAGAAGCCAAGAACTTCTTCCGGGTCTCCCATGTGGGTGCAGGGGCCCAAGGACTTGGGCCATCTTCCACTGATTTCCCAGGATATAGCAGAGAGCTGGATTGGAAGTGGAGCAGCCGGGACTCGAACCTGCGAGATGCCGGCACTGCAGGCAGAGGCTTCGCCCAAGAGCACGAATGATGCGCTGGAGCTGAGCCCAAGACGCAATGCAGGGCTCGCATGTGGGTGCCCAGAAACGTTCCTAGTTCCCTAACCAGCAGCCAGGACTTGCCAACCAGCTTCCCTTGGGACACTGAAAGGTTGGGCCGCGTGGGCCCACTCCCCGCATCGCGGCCAGGAGCCCCAGCCTCCCTGGTCCTGCCTGGCGGCTTCAGCTCCCGGGCTGCCCCTCGCCAGCTCTGCGCGTTTGGGCCTCAGTTTCTGGTAGGTGAAATGGGGACTGCAGCAGGGGCTGCCTCGGGGGTCGCGGTGAGCATCGAGTCAGCTCACCCAGGTGCACTCCCTGGGCTGGAGCCGGGGACACAGTGACGGCTGTGCCAGTGCTGGGGCTTTGTTTTGTTTTGTTTTTAAGATTTATTTATTTGAAAGGCAGAGCATGAGAGAGAGAGAGAGAGAGAGAGAGAGAGAGAGAGAGAGAGAGAGAGATCTTCTGTCCGCTGGTCCACTCCCCACCGGGTTGTGACAGGCAGATCTGGGCCAGACTGCAACCAGGCCCCTGGAACCCCATCCTGCTCCTGGGGGGCAGGGCCCCAGGCACGGACCTTCCCAGGTGTGGAGCCCAGCCTGCAGCGCCGCCCCACGTGTCGGCTTTGGCTGCGGTTGTTCCTCTCCCGTGTGAATGAGACGGCCTGGGCGTCCTCACCCATCTGCAGGCCGGAGGCCCGGGCCCAGGGTGCTGCGGGGCCGCTTCCTCCCGGGCCTCTCTCCCGGGCTTGCAGGCGGCCGCCTCCCTGCTGGGTCCCCCTGTGGCCTTTTCCTGTGCATGGCCATCCCGGGTGCCGCCCCCTTCTTGTGAGGACCCCACCACGTTGTGTCAGCCCTCTCCCTGCCACGGCCTTGTCACTTCCATGTCCCCAGATACAGTCCCGCTGGGACTTAGGGCTTTGGCAGAAGAGTTCGGGGGACCCGGTTCACCTGTGACACCGTGTGCCGGCCGTCAGTCCAAGGCTGAGTGGCGGCTGCTCCCTGGGGCAGGATGTATTATTTCTCCCATTCACTAAAGTCCCAGACCAGGATAACCAACCTTCGTGGTCTGCTTGGAGGTCAGGGGGCTCCTGGGCGCGAAACTTTCAGCTTTGACAGCGGCAAAGCACCGCAAGTTGGTCGCCTTCGTCTGCACGGGAGCCCAGCCCCCCTCTCTGACTCCCCCTGCTGGCCCCGAGGTTTGCCCACACCTTGGAGTGACACTGGCCACGGAAGGCTGGTAGGAGTCGGGGCAGCACGTGCCAACTGGGCGGTTGTGGCCATCTGGGGCGTGAACCAGCCGATGGAGGATTCCTGCCTCTCCCCGCTCTGTAACTCTGCCTTTCAAATCAATCAATCAATCAATCAATCTTGTTCCTTTTTTTTTTTTTTTTTTGAAGATGTGCCCTTGGTGCTTCAGACCACCAGTGAGCCTCTTGGCTGGGGCAGAGACCCTGCAGCACGGGGGGCCAGCGAGAGGGAGGGCTTCGAGGGTTAAAGCGACCTGGAAAGAGCGGCTGGCGGAGCACCGGCCAGCACCAGGGAGGCATTGCCATGATTAATGCAAGTTCAAGGACTTAATCTTCCGGCCTCGTTCAGCAGTGTTTGCGTGCGCTGTGCTGAGAGCTGTCTCTTGATTCTGAGGGTCCTTCCCTTGGAGTAATTTGGAGCAAGGTCACCATTCCCCGAGACGGGCCTCCTGGCCTCTCCTCTGCCCGCCGAGAGCCCAGGGAGCCACCACGGGAGGCCGCCTGGTGGAGGAGGCCCCGGTCCTGGGTCCCCGCCGGCTGCACGCTCTCCTCACCCAGGAGGCGGGGTGGGAGGGCTCTGGAGTGAGCACGCAGACGGCGACGGGCCTCTTCCCTGGTTGACGGGGACAATTCTCCGAGTCTTGTTTCCTGCTTCCCTTCCGTGTGGCTGTGAGTGGCCTTGGGGGCACACCTGGGCACGGAGGGGGGAGGGGCCCAGTGCCCTCCGAGCAGGTGCTCAGGGGATGCCTGCACTGCTGGCCCAGGGGCCACAGGTCGACAGGCAGAGGCCGTGAAGCTGAAGTCCGATGTTAGCTCGCAGCATCATCGGAAGTATTTAAAGGAGATATTCCCGTCACCACATCATCACATTTCATTTTCACCACCATCGCCATCAGGTCTTGTCTGCGCCCTCCCTTCGTCCCATTCCCCAGAAGAGATAACTGAGACCGTGGCACAGGCCGGGACTTGTTCGGGCCGGTTTCACACAGGAGCCAGGCTCCCCGCACCTGCACGTTTGAGGGATGCTGGGCTGAAGCAGACTAGGGCCGGGCAGCCGCGAGGCAGGGGCCCGAGACTCAGATGCACATCATCGGCTCTTGGTTGCTACCACGCGGCACTCACACTGCCTACGATGGGAAGCGGTTGATTCGGGCTCTCGGGTCTGGGGGTTCCCAGCTCAGGACTGGGCAGCCCCCCTGGTTTGGCCTCCAGCTGCTGGAAGAGTCACCTGGCCAGAGGGGACCTCGTGTCCCCCGTCTCTCACGAAGCCACCAGGATTCAATCACTGTGACGCCTCCCCAACCGCCAAGTGCCATCTGCCCACGTCCCGGCGGCCTCACCTGGAAACACGGCCGTTGGATGGAGCTTCCACTCTCTGAGCGCCGTGAGCGCTGGCTTGGACGAGGCTTGGACACGTCAGACACGGGGGGCACGCGCTATACAAACCACAGCACGCGCGCGCTGCTGCGCTGGCCTCCCTTGGAACTCTCTTGATGGAAAGGCCCTGGGGGACGGTCCCACCTCCCTGCAGACGCCACCGCTCGGGCCGGGCTTCTTCCTCTTGGATCCGTCGCTCGGGGGCTCTGTTCCTTCCGCTGCCCAGCAGCCCGTGGGAGCCCCACAGGGCAAGGAATGGCGGCCAACGCAAGGGAGGCTGGAGCTGCCCACAACCACGTGGATGATCTTGGCAATGCATCTTTCAGCCTTAAGGTGAGCCCACAGCCCTGCCGAGCGGGCCACTCCAATCTCGCAGGAGACGCAGAGCCACCCAGCTAAGCTACTGTCGATTCCTGACCCCTGGGAGCTGCACGCCGTGACTGATATGGGTCATTTGAACCTGCTAAATTTTGGGGTAATGTGCAACAGATAAATAACACCCAGGGATATCGGCCTGAAGACCTCCCCGCCTAAGACTGGCTGTTTATCCAACTTGCTGCTGCTTTTATTTATGTATTTAAGATGTATTTATCTATTTGAGAGGCTGAGTTGCAGAGAGAGACAAGGAGAGACAAGGAGAGACACAGAGAGAGAGGTCTTCCATCTGCTGGTTCACTCCCCAAATGGCTGCGACAGCCGGAGCTGGGCTGATTCTTGATCCAGAGCCGGGAGCCAGGAGCTTCCCCCACATGAGTGCAGGGACCCATCACTCAGGCCAGTTCTACCGTTTTCTCAGGCCATTGACAGGGAGCTGGATTGGAAGTGGAGCGGCCAGGACTTGAACCGGTGCTCATTAGGGGTGCTGGCACTGCAGGCGGAGGCTTAGCCCACTAAGCCACAGCACCCAACTCGCTGCTTCTCTCTGGGCCCGTTCACTGCAGAAGGCTGGGAAAACCATGGCGGCCAAGGGATGGTCCAAGAGCGGGCATGGAGGAAGCCAGGAGCCTGGTGCCACTGAGGCCCCTTGGAGAGGTGCTCTGGAGGGAGGTGTGGCCAGGCCTCCAGCCCGGTCATTCCAGGAAACACTGGGCTCTGAGGGCCTCCAGCTGGCTGCTGAAATGAGTTCCCTGCTCGGGGAGGCGGCGCACGGCTTCCTCCGGGCTCTCAGATGGGTCTGTGGCTTCCTGGACACGATGCATCGCAGGCCAAGGGAAGGGAAGCCCGGCGGGGGTAGGGGACCTGCTGGCAGGCTGCGCCAGTCAGGGCTGGCATCGGGGTCCTCGCTCCACACACTGCTCTAGGGGCAGGGCCGCTGCGGGTAGGCTGGAGGGGCTGGGCAGAGGGCCCCTGGGGGGCAGGTCCTCTACCAGGGCAGTGGGGTCACTTAGCCCCGAGCCGGGACCTAGGACAGCTCTTTCCTCCACTGTTTCCCCACCTCTGCCTGCTCTTCTTTTCTTTCTTTCTTTCTTTCTTTCTTTCTTTCTTTCTTTCTTTCTTTCTTTCTTTTTTTTTTTTTTACAGGCAGAGTGCATAGTGTGAGAGAGAGACAGAGAGAAAGGTCTTCTTTTTTTGCTGTTGGTTCACCCTCCAATGGCCGCTGCGGCCAGCGCATCGCGCTGATCCGAAGCCAGGAGCCAGGTGCTTCTCCTGGTCTCCCATGCGGGTGCAGGGCCCAAGGAGTTAGGCCATCCTCCACTGCCTTCCCGGGCCATAGCAGAGAGCTGGCCTGGAAGAGGGGCAACCGGGATAGAATCCGGCGCCCCAACCGGGACTAGAACCCGGTGTGCCGGCGCCGCAAGGTGGAGGATTAGCCTGTTAAGCCACAGCGCCGGCCGGCTTCTTTTCTTTTTTAAAGATTTATTTATTTATTTGAAAGTCAGAGTAACAGAGGGAGAGACAGAGAGAGTGAGACAGAGAGAGAGAGAGAGAGAGAGAGAGAGAGAGAGGTCTTCTGTCCAGTGATTCACTCCCCCATGTGGCTGCAATGGCCAGGGCTGGGCCAGGCTGAAGCCAGGAGCCAGGAGCTTCTTCCTGGTCTCCCATGCAGGTGCAGGGCCCAAGCACTTGGGCCATCTTCTACTGCTTCCCCAGGCCACAGCAGAGAGCTGGATGGGAAGCGGAGCAGCCAGGACTGAAAGGTGCCCATATAGGGTGCTGGCATTGCAGGCGGTGGCTTCACCTACTGCACCACAGTGCCAACCCCTCCCCCTGCCTTTTCACGGGGAGTAAGTGGGGTGGAAAATTCTGGAGGTGCCCAAAGTCAGCCACCTTTGCGTCTGGGGCCATGGCAGACACCTGGGTGCCAGGCAGGTGGGAATTAGAAGTGGTAAAGGGAGCGCAGGCCGCTAGGAACAGCGTGGCCCCTGCCTGCCCCTGTCCCACATCTTCTATCCCCAGGAGATCCCTTCCCTTCTAGAACGTTCTGCCAAGTGCCAGGAGCATGGGAAGAGTGTTTCTGGAAGGTTCCAGGGTTCAGGGGCTCCAGTCATGGGTTCCATCACTAGCGTCGCCTAAGGAAGGGGACTGGTGTGTGTCTGGAGCGCCTGCCGCTGTAAGGAACTCTGGGAGGTCCCCGCACACGTGTGCAGCTCAGGGAACAGATTTAGGGACTCGGGATGACCTGTCCAGGGTGGCCCAGCTCTGCTGTGTGGGGCTGGGGTTTGAACCCAGGCCACGCCTTATCCCTCGCACCTCTCCGCCTGCCCTGCCCGGATGTCGGGTTGGGGGTGGCTGTGCTGTTACTGCTGCCTAACACAGCCCCCCGCCTCAAGCTCCTCACAACTCAGTGATTACCCCCCCCCCCCCACCCCGCTCCGTGCTCACAGCGCCCACTCACTCACCACCTCCGCTGGGGGCTGCAGGCTGGGCCGGGCGGGCTTGCTCTGCGCTTACTCAGGTGGGAGAAACCTGCTCTGTCTCCCACGGCTTCATCTTGGATCCGGTGCCCCTGTCCTGTGCTCGCCCTCCCAGGCGAGTTCCCTGGCCAGCCCAAGCCCTCCTGGGCCAGGGGTGGGAAAATTGCTGTCTCCTTGGTGCAAGGCACGGCAAAGTCACCGAGTAAAGCTCCCTCGCCTCACTCTCTCCCAGGGAGGCAGGAAGATCGTCCCCCGGGGGAGGCAGGGGCAGGAACCAGGCTGCCCGGGGCTCCTCACACCCTGCGGTGGGCTCTCGGCTCCAAGATGCACCAGGGTTACGTCATCCTACCAGAGCAAGCGGCTTCCACCTACAGGCAGGCGCCGTGCCTTCTTAGCCTCACCACCCCCATTTTTATTTTATTTTATTCTAATTGAAAGAGCTATCTGATACTTACTTAAGCATAGAAGTGACAGCAATGGAAAAAACAGGTTTATTTATTTATTTGAAAGGCAGAGTTGCAGAGGGAGAGGGGGAGGAGTGGGAGCAGGGATGGAGGGCGATCTTTCATCTGCTGGTTCATTCCCCAAATGGCCACAGCAGCTGGGGCTGGGCCAGGCCACAGCCGGACGCCTGGAACGCCATCCCATTCTCCCACGCGGGTGGCAGGGGCCGCAGTGCTTAGACCACCCTCCGCTGCTTCCCCAGGCCCCTTAGCAGGGAGCTGGATCAGAAGTGGAGCAGCCGGGACTTGAACCTGCGCTCGTATCCGATGCTGGAGTTGGCCTCGCAGGCAGCAGCTGAACCTGCTCTGCCACAACACCGGCCGGCCCAACAGGAAGAGGTTTGGCCAGGTGTGTCTCTGCATCGGTATGACAGGTGTGTCAGAACTGTCGTGTCCAGGGAGACGGGCTTCCGAGATGCTGAAACAGGAACGTAGGTGTGTCTTGGCATTGATGACGTCATGCTGGCTCTGTTGGACGCTGCTCAAAGGCGTACGTGATAAGCTCATTTGTATCTCAAGACGGCACAAGTAGAGAATATTATTGTGCCCATTTTGAAGATGGGTAGAGCGAGGCTCAGAGCGACCAGTTGTGCTCAGGACCCACAGTCAGTATGTGGAACCGCTGGGATTTGGAGTTCCGACCATCTGACTCCAGACGCTACGTGAGCAGAGCGCGGGCATGGAGACAAATGTACCTCGGTCTCCTCATCTCTGAAGTGGGGATGACAGAAGCAACTGCACTTGGAAAGACAGTGCCGAGCACAGAGCACTCGGTGCCCACGGCTCCCTCCGGGAGTCCCAGAAGACTTCCGCCCCCCTGAAGCTGTGATGCCCCAGAGACCCCGCCAGCAGCTGGCTGAATTGCTGGTGTCTCAGAAATTTGTTGTGAGGGAAGCAAAACGCGTATGCAGGTCGTCTGCCTTCATTTAATCAAAAATGTTTGCCTACTGCGGGCAGGTGGTACCCGGTGGTACCGGACTCGAAACCAACGATTCGGGAGACAGGGCTGGGGGTGGGCAGGCAGCCTCACCGTCCAGTGCCAGTTCTTGGCTCCACCCGGGGCAGCCTGGGCTCCGGCTCCACACAGCTCCTTGCTGGTGCAGACCGCGGCAGCACCGGCGACGGCTCAGCTGCCTGGCTTCCAGCCTCCTGTTCTGGCTCCAGCTGCCACCTTCAGCCCCAGCCAGGGCTCGTCGTGGGCCTCTGCGGAGTGGACCAGCGGGTGGAGCGCGCGCTCTCTACCTCTCTCTCTCTCTCTCCTCCCCCAACCTCTTTAATAAATAAAAATTCTAAGCATTGAGATGTAGTTTCTGTACAATGAGATCAGTTACAAGGATTTTCACCAATTTATATACCTGCACCCATCACCACCCTAAGTGTAAATAAGTAAAAATTACTATAAAATGACTTAGGAGGGCGTGTCCATCACCCCAGGAGTTCTCACCCTGCCTCCTTTCAGTGGAATGCCCCACCCCCGCCCCGGCACCTGCCGTGGGAATTCCCTCCTTGCAGGTTACCCTGCTGTTCCCGCTCTGAAACGTACAGGCTGTGCTGGTCTGGGCCTGGCTCCCTGTATCGCTTTGTTGCTGTTGTCCCAGGAGCGCAGGTTATGCGTTCACTGCCTCCCGCACCCTTCTGAGCCGCTGTCTGGAAAGGGAGCTGGGCCCTTTAAGTTCCCCCCTTGGCAGCAGGCGGGCTCCGGCAGCAGGGGGCACTGGGGACCAGGGTCCTGCCTCCCAGCACGTGGGGTCCTGCCTCCCAGCACGAGGGGTCCTGCCTCCCAGCACGTGGAGTCCTGCCTCCCAGCACGTGGGGTCCTGCCTCCCAGCACGAGGGCGCCAGCCGCTGGCTCAGCAGCCCCCGGCCCCCAGCTCCACCTTGGGCAGCTCTGCCAGTCCGTGAGCCGCCTCCCCTCCTGAGCAGCTGTGGTTTGGGGTAAGTGCCCAGGTCGGACTTCTGGCAAGTTCGGCTGGTGTGGAATCTTTTCCCAGACTTAACTTGGCCATGCGTGTGTGTGTGTGTGGGGGGGTCACTGCCCTGCCCCCGTCCCAAGGTTGGACTTGGGGCCCCAAGGAGGGGTTGCTTCTCAGGGGGGCTACCTCTTTTCCTGCCTTCCTACTGACCGTTCCTTAGGGCTCTGCCGCAGCCCTGGGGGTGGGGGTGCCTCCATGGGGGCTGGCTCAGCCTGGGGGTGGTCTCTCCCTTGGGGGCCGTGTTTGGGCTCTGGGGTGGAGGGGCTCCTCCTCCGGGTCAGGACCCACCTGGGGGCTGTGTCCCAGGTCTGGGGGTGGGCTCCGTTTGGTCTGGGGGTCTCTCAGCCCTGGTGGGGGAGCTCTGCCCTGGGGTTTCCCTGAGCTGGGGGAGGGGCAGTTTTGAGGACCGGGTCTCTGCCCTGGGTGGGCGTCTCTTGGGACCTCTCAGGCTCTCCTGGGGGGCTGGGGCCCCGTCCTGGGGGCAGTCTTCCTGGGGGGACTTTGCCTCCATCTTGGAGCTCTTTGGAGCTGCCCTGGGGGGCCCTGCCTCAGCGCTGGGGCCTCTCAGCGCCCTCAGTGAGGGGTCCGTGCCAGCCCTGGGGGGTCCTCCCCCTCAGTGCAGCCGTCAGCTCCGGGGGGTGGGGTGGGGGTGGGGCCGGGTGGGCAGTAGCTGTTGTTTCTGCTAGCTCCAGTTCCCTGCCCCTTCCTGGTCAGCTCCCGGGCAGTCGCTGGCCCTCTGTGTGCCACTGCTGTTAGGGTCACCGCATGGATTCCTTCTCTCGCCGGGTGGCAGCAGTGACCCCTGGAGAGGCACCTGCAGCCGGTGGCGTCTGGGGCTTGGGCTCGGTGCTGTGGCTGAAGGTGGGGTCGAGTTCCTTGCCGGTGGGCAGTGGGATGTGTGGCGGAGGCACATGGTGGCGTCCCAGTGCGTGGAGCTGTCGCCGGGACACGTCCCTTGGGGCTGGAGGGACGCTGCTCTTGACTGTGTGGCTGGGGCGGGCGCTGGAGCTCGGAGAGAGAAAGGAGCAAGCTCAGCCCTTTAGCTCTGACCCCAGGCCTGGGCTGTGAGAGCCGAGGCCTCCCGGGAGCTGTCACTGCCCGCAGGCCGGGGCCTGATCCCCGGGAAGACCACACTCTGGGCACTGCTGTCGGCGGGGTGGCATCTCGAGTTTCGCATGTGAAAGTTGGGGCGTTGGTTGGGAACAAAGGGGGTCCTGCCCCGTGGGGTCCGCAGGGCCCACGTGGAATGGGAGGAGTCGGAATGCCCAGGCAGCTCAGGGGGACCCGAGCCCACCGCTATTGGGGGACACTCAGTTCCTGTGTGTAAGAAAGCACTGTGGGGCTGGCGCTGTGGCGTAGTGGGTTAAAGCCCCGGCCTGTAGCACCCGCATCCCTTGTGGACGCGGGTTCAAGTCCCAGTTGCTCCATTTCTAATCCAGCTCTCTGCTATGGCCTGGGAAGCAGTAGAAGATGACCCAGGTGCTTGGGTCCCTGCACCCACATGGGAGACCTGGAAGAAGCTCCTGGTTCCTGGCTTTGGATCAACCCATCTCCTGCTGTTGCGGCCATTTGGGGAGCGGATGGAGGACCTCCTCTCTCTCTCTACCTCTCTCTAACTCTTTTCTTTCAAATAAAATAAATGTTAAAAAATAAAGCCCTGCGCCCCCCCCCCCCCGCCCTGTGGGCACCTGCCAGCGAGGCTCACAGCCCAGCCTGCTCCATGGTGCCAGGTGCACGCCAGCCCCTAAGAGGAACACGGGAGGAACCATGAGACTTTGCTCCTGTGTGGCAGCAGGAAGCCGAGGACATGTGTGGGACTGGACCTTGGGAGGGCACTGACCCGCTAGGCGGGGCTAACGCCAGGGATGCTGCATCTCATCGACCCACGCGCCGTGTAAGGGCGGGGCTGTGCTCCCGGAAACTGGCTCTCAGGTGACCTTGACCCTGGTGTGAATGCCATGGGGCATACTTGCACGAATTAAGATGCTGTGATGTCACCAGGCAATATACTCTTTGAAAAATGTATTTGAGAGGCAGAGAGAGTGAGAGAGAGAGACAGCAGGTGGGAGAGAGCAAGTGAGCAGGTGAGAGAGTGAGAGTGTGTGAGCAGGTGGAAGAGAGAGAGCGCGCGCTCTCAGCGGCTGGTTCATTGCCCGGCTGCCTGCAGTGGCCGGGGCTGGTCTGAGACCAGAGCCAGGAGCTGGGAGCTCCGTCCAGATCTCTCAGGGTCTGCACGGGGAAGCTGGAACTGGACGCAGGCACTCCGGGCTGGACACGGGCCTCTTCAGTGTCCTGCTCCAGTGGATATGACCTCGCGCAGCCACGGTTGTGCTGCGGTTCGCTGGGGGCGCCCTCCCGTGGCACCTGACCGTACTTGCTCTAGTGGCTGAGTTGGCGGGTTGCCGTTAGCCTACAGTTAGTGCTGGGGTACCATGTTGCGAAAGAGGGAGATGGGGTGGGGGCCTGTGTGCACCCAGCTCTTCTGTAAGAGGGACCAGAGACGGGGACACAAAGAAGTAGATGTGTGTGGGGGGAGGGTAGAGGGTGACAGTGCTGTGGCTCAGTGGGTTAAGCTGCAGCCTACAGTGTGGGTATCCCATAGGAGCACCGGTTCGAGTCCCGGCTGCCCCACTTCCGAGCCAGCTCCCTGCTAATGCTTCCGGGAAGGCCGCAGAGGATGGCCCAAGTGCTTAGGTCCCTGCCACCCATGTGGAGACCTGGATGGAGTCTGGCTTCTAGCTTTAGCCTGGCCCAGCCCGGACCATTGCAGCCAACTGGGGAGTGAATCAGTGGATAGAAGATTCCTTTCTCTCTCTCTCTCTCTCTCTGTAACTGCCTTTCAAATAAACAAATACATAAATCTTATGTCTCAGGGGGCTGGCATTATGGCATAGCAGGTTAAACTGCTGCCTGTGACACCGGCATCCCATATGGGTGCCGGTTTGAGTCCCGGCTGCTCCACTTCCGATCCAGCTCTCTGCTGTGACCTGGGAAAGCAGTGGAAGATGGCCCAAATGCTTGGGCCCCTGAACCTACATGGAGACCCGGAAGAAGCTCCAGGCTCTGGCCTGGCCCAGCCCTGGCTGTTGTGAACATCTGAGAAGCAAGGCACGGATGGAAGCTCTCTTCTCTGTCGCTTTTCCTTTCAAATAAATGAAAATAGGTATTGAAAAAAAGTCGGCAATGCAATATGAATGCCCTGGGGACGGCTGGCGTCCTGTATTCTCTCGGGAGTAACAAGGAAAGACGCCTCCTGTGTTCAGTAGATGCAGTTCTTTCTCAAACATATTTGACCCACGGCTGGGTGAGCCCTGGGTGGGGCCTGAGCGACACAGACAGCCCTGGGTGGGCCAGCCCTCCCCGGCTCCAGGCATCCGGTAGGAGTGGTGAGCACTCGTCTTGTTTTCCAATGCCACAGTCACTCCCAGACCCTGAAGGCCTTGGAAAGCGGGGGACCCCGGAGGGAGGAGCCCACATCTCAGTAAACCTCCTTCCACTCCTGCCCCCCAGGGCCCCGTTTAATGGGGGTGGTGGAGGTGGCCAGATGGTCCTGGGGTGACCAGGCGCTGGCCCTGACCTGGTCCCGGGGGGCCCTGTAGCGCTGGGTCAGCGTGGGGACTTCTCACAGTCTGGTGGCGGGAGTCTGCTCCCAGCCGGTGCCCGTGGACCCGACTGTCCACGCCCATGCCGAGACCGTCTTCCACACTCACAACTGCGCTTAGCGCCCAGCCAGCTTCTCCCCAGGTGCCTTTAAAAACATTTATTTTTATTTATTTGAAAGGCAGAGTTACAGAGAGAGAGAGATCTTCCATCCGCTGGTTCACTCCTCAGATGGCCACAACAGCCAGGGCTGGGCCAGGCTGAAGCCAGCAGCTTTTTCTGGGTCTCCCCTGTGGGTGCAGGGGCCCAAGTACTTGGGCCATCTTCTGCTGCTTTCCCAGACACGTTAGCGGGGAGCTGGATCGGAAGTGGAGCACCGGGGGCTTGAACTGGCGCCCTGTGGGCTGCTGGTGTCACAGGCGGTGGCTTTACCTGCTACGCTACAGCACCGGCCGCCGTTGCCTTTTGTAGACAAGCGTTGGCAAGGCCACTGCGCAGTTGAGTCAGCGTTGCAGAGCATCCGTGGAGCTGAGTCCCAGTCCGAGCAGCGGGCAGCGTGGTCTGCCGGCCCGTGGGCCCCGAGCGTCCTCGTCTCCTGGGCAGAGCTGGAGCTGTGTTGCTGTGCAGGAGCGGCGGGTGGACGGCTTCCCACGGCAGCTGAGGCCGTACAGGGCAGGCGTGCGCTGGTTCCAGCCACCGCTCCTCCACGCACCCTTCTGGGCTGCTGCGTGGGAAGGGAGCTGGGCCCTTTAAATTCCCCCCTCCCCCGCCGGCAGCGGACCAGGCTGGGGCAGCAGGGGGCGCTGGGGAGCGCAGAGCCGCCTCCCAGAGTGTGCGGGCCAGGGGCTCCGGCAGCGGCCAGGCGCAGCCCCCAGCTCCCCTTTCTGGCCCCTCTGCAGGGGGAGCCCCACGAGACAAGAAGCCTCAGGGCAGCTGGGATTTGGGGTGAGTGCCCCAGGCCGGGCTTCCGGCAAGTTGGGCTGGTTCCACATTTCTTTTCCCAAGCTAACTTCTTGGCCAATTGGGGGGGGTCACTGCCCTGCCCCCTTCCCAGGGTCGGCACTTGGGCCCCCAAGGTAGGGGGGTGCCCTACCTCGGCCCTGGGGGCAGCCCAGGTGGGCAGACTCCCCTGGGAGCGCGGGAGTGGGGGTCTTCTCCTGCTTCAGCCCTGGGGGCGGGGTCTTTGATATGCTGTCTCAGCACTGGGGCTGGGGGGCCTTCCTTGGGGGGGGTCTCTCTCAGCCCTGGGGGTAGCAGCTGCTCCTTTTATGGTTTTTTTAAAAAATTCGTTTGAGTCGCAGAGAGAGGAGCTCGGGTTCTCTGGTTCATTCCCCAAGTGCCTGCAGCTGGGCCTGGCGGACGCTGGGAGCTGGGAGCCAGGAAGGCAATCAAGGCCTCCCACGTGGATGGAGAACTCGAACCCAGGCCCTCCCATGTGGGATGTGGGCGTCTTACCAGTAGGCTAAGTTCTCTTTATTGCGTCATAGCCAACCTCCCATCGTAGCCATTGTCCTTTCTGTAACCTGCCCTGTTCGGGCGACCGTGCGGTCCCTGCTCGGCCTGGTGCGCGTGGGCCCGGGTTGCTGGTGCACGGGTGCTTCCGGCCGGGGGCTGTGAGAACACTCTGCCCCTCGTCCTCACAGTGGACACGGCTCCTCTGGCCTCCGTCTCAGAGCTCTCGGATGGAGACTGCAGGGCTGCCTCCCGCCGTGTCGGGAGGGTGCCGCACTCCTCTGGGTGTTTCCTGGGTCTGTTTTCTTACAGCCGTGGGGGGGGGGTTTCCATGCAGATTTGGGGGGCTGGCTCAGCCTGGTGTGAGCCGGGTGAACGTGGCAGCTCCGTCTAGGGCCTCCGGCCGTGTCACCGGGCTGTCTCCTGGTTCCTGATCTGTGAGATGGGCCTTCGCCTGGGCGGCTGCCGGATGGTGGCAGGGCTGAGCCTGCTCCTGGGAACAGCCCTTGGCAAGGAGCAGGCGCACCGTGGGCGGCAGCCCGGCGACCCGTCCCAGGCCTCCCCGGTGTCGGCCAGCTCGGGTCCACCGACCAAGAGCCCAGCGGGGTGAGGAGGGGCCTGGTGCTGCTTTCCAGGGCCTGGGCCCTCGGTGGCCGTGGTTCTGGGCTCTACCTGGCCCCTGCCCGTCCAGGCCTGCAGGGACTGGTCAAGTGCCCGTCTGTTGAGGGATTGACGAGCCTCGTTAGTGCCCGTACAGCCCAGGAGAGGGGTGGCTCGGCGGGGTCAGTGACGGTGCAGCGGTGACATTTAAATGTGGTTGCACTGGTCCACGTCCTCCCTGGAGGCAGCCAGGCCCTGGCGGGGCTGGTGGGGGTGGGGCTTCGCTGCAGAGAGGAAGAGAGGGGGCTGCTGTACGGGAACCCGGGGGTGGGGGTCACTGTGGGGTTTAGCGAGAGCCGAGAGGACAGGGCCCAGCGCAAGCCTGGCACGCGGCAGGTGCTTCCCAAATGCCCATTTCTGCTTCTCCTGGGGCTGAGCTGGACTGCTGGCCGAGCTGTTGGTACAGACGCCACGTGACCGGGCCTCTGGAGTGTCATCTGTACAATGGGACAGCTCCAGCGTGGGTGGGGAGGATTTCTGAGTTCAGGGGCCCAGCCTCGCTCTGTTCTCAACACACCGCTTTGCTCTGATGCTGAACCAGTGGACCCCTCCCCCGCCACCAGGCGCTTATGCCGCAGGTGTAGACATTGTGGACTCCTCTCTGCGGGGGGCAGGAAGCTGTGGGGGCCCGAGCGGCTCACCTGGGGTCCTGGTCCCTGATCCTCCTGTCTTCTTGGAGGGACGCGGCTTCGGCCGCCCAGCCCCTAACCTTCGCCCTCCAAGGTGGCACTAACACCCCTGACCTGGAGGCCCTCGGGGGCTCCCGGGGACTGGAGAGGGCCGTCCAGTATTTGCAGGAATGGACCAGCTTCAGTCCAACAGAACCGAGTCCACAGGCCCTCGGGGTCTTCTGCCCCCTCCCAGGCGCCCGCACCGTCCTGTGCAGGCTCTGGGGCCTGAGTCTGGGCTCCCGTGAGTTCGTAGCAGGACCCCGACTGTGGGGGGTCGGTGCATCGTGGCCGAGATCTTCCCACACCTGCCTGGGACCGCGTTTGGTGCCTTTGGCGTCCACGGCTCCCGGGTGCTGCTCTGTGGTGGCTGTCGTGTCCCTCACCCTCAGGGTGCACGGGGAGCGCTTGGCCTCTTGGGCACTGGACGGAGACCCGCGTGTGCCGTGATTTCAATTTGTGACATCTGTAGAAACAGCTGCGTCGTGTGTCACGGGCTCAGCACCTCTCACCGCTCCACTGATTGATTTCAAACACGTGGCCGCTCCCCTGGTGGGCCCCCTCCCCCGGTGGGCCCCCTCCCCCAGTGGGGTCCCTCCCCCTGGTGGGCCCCCTCCCCCTGGTGGGCCCCCTCCCCCTGGTGGCGCCCCTCCCTCAGTGGGGTCCCTCCCCCTGGTGGCACCCCTCCCCTGGTGGGGCCCCAGCTGGCCTGGGTTCTGTTCCCGCCCATGTGGGAGGAGCGAAGCTGCCTTAGGGCGGCCGCAGGCAGCAGCGCCATACGGGTCCCTCCCGCCCTGCCCGTGTGGTGCTCACGACGGGACCAGACGCGTGGGCTCCTGGGGGGCAGGCGTGAGTGAGTGAGTGGGTGAGGTGGGGTCCAGACAGTCAGGGCTGTTGTTTCAGAAGCAGCCGAAGGGGGCTCTGGGCACCTGCACAGAGGAGTGCACAGCAGGAAGTGTGGCTGGGGACAAACCTGGAAGGGGCAGGGACCCAGTGGGGGTCCCACCAGGAAGGCGGCCCCAGCTGGGACTGGGAGTCTGTGCCCAGGAGAGAGGCGAGCTGGCTGGTGGGCTCTGGCCCTTCCATGCCGGTGTCGTGGGGTCAGGGTCGCTCCTGCCCAGGAATGTGGGGTGTGCGGGTGCCAGAAGAAGAAAGAGGGGGTGCTCGGCTGCTACCAGTGCTGACGTCCCCCTGGGCTTTGCAGCAGGCCGAGGACGGGGACCGTCACCCCCAGAGTGTGGGGGATGGAGGCCGTCACCCCCAGAGTGTGGGGGATGGAGGCTGTCACCCCCAGAGTGTCGGGGACGGAGGGCATCCCCCAGAGTGTGGGGGATGGAGGCTGTCACCCCCGGAGTGGTGGGGATGGAGGCTGTCACCCCCGAGTGTCAGGGATGGAGGACGTCACTCCCAGAGTGTCGGGGGCAGAGGCCGTCCCCCAGAGTGTCAGGGACAGCCCCAAGTTTCTCGGAGCCAATGGAGGAGCTGGTGGCAGGGGCAGAGGGGCTCCCGTGTGTGTGTGAGTGTGTGTCTGTGTGTACAGGGGGAAGGTTGTGGAAGTGCTGGGTCTGGTTGGGCCTTGAGGGCTGGGTAGGCTGCTTTTTTTTTTTCTAAGATTTTATGTATTTATTTGAGAGGTACAGTTATAGACTGAGAGGGAGAGACAGAGAGAGAGAGAAAGGTCTTCCATCCACTGGTTTACTCCCCAACCGGCCGCAACAGCCATAGCTGTGCTGATCTGAAGCCAGGAGCTAGGAGCTTCTTCCGGGTTTCCCATGTGGGTGCAGGGGCCCAGCACTTGGGGGCCACCTTCTACTGCTTTCCCAGGCTACAGCAGAGAGCTGGATCGGAAGAGGAGCAGCTGGGATTTGAACCTGCATCCATATGGGATGCTGGCACTGCAGGCGGCGGCTTTATCCGCTATGCCACACACACACACACACAAAAAAAAAAGGCGCTGGCCCCCTGGGTGGTCTTGAATGGGAGCATGGGGTGGGGCTCAGGGCCAGGGTCCTGAGGCTGGGGTCCGTGGAGACAGGCTGGTGGTGGAGCCGCAGGCAGGAGACACAGCTGAACTGGGGGCTTGGGGAGGAGAGGAGGCCCAGGGCAGGGCTGGTAGGACATGCCGCCCTGGGGAGGCACCTGCTGTGTGCTCGCTCTGCTGTGGCATGGGTATTCCGCACAACAGCCCCGTCTGGTTAGCGCTGCTGGGACCCCTGTCGACACAGATGGAGACTTGGGCTCAGAGAGGCCCAGCGCCTTGGCCGTGGTCACGCAGCAAGCGAATAGCAGAGCGGGGGCCCGGAACCCTGGCCTGGCCCGGCCAGCATTCTTTGCTCGGCTCTTCCTGGATCTCGGGTGGTGAAGTCTGGGGGCGCCTGCCGATGTGTCCTGGGCTGTGGCCCAGTTCTTTCTCCTTAGCCTTGCTCTCCTGCAGATTTCTTAGACAGCATTGCACATGTTGGGGGGGGGGTGCAGATTCTGGCGGGGCTGGCGCAGGGTCTGGGGAGATCTTCTTGGCTCTGAAGGTATGCTCCCCTCCCCACAAAGAGCTGGAAGAAAAGGTGGCAAAATTGGAGTCAGCAGAAAAATCTCATTTTCACCTTAGACACGTGTGTAGCTGTCAGATATCAACCCAGCGAGAGAGCTCCGAGCCCAGTCCCACCCTGGACGTTGACAGGAAGTCACTGTCGTGTTGTAGGCAGGATGAGTCTCCTGTGCAGGCCTCAGTTTTCCCACCAGTAAAATGGGCGTGGAGGCCCTCGCTTGCTTGCGGGACCTCTGGGAAAGGCAGAGGTGTGAGCCGGGCCAGGAGCTGGAGAGGGGAGGGTGGGCAGTGCCCCGCTCATGGGTCCAGCCCTGGTTAGAGGGTCAGCCCTGCTCAGGGCCAGCCAGTTGTTGCTGTGCGGGGCTGCTACGGCCAGGTCTTTGGGTTATTTCCAAGGAAAGCCAGAAATCTGAATTATGCCCTAAAACCTTCCAAATCTGGGCTGGCGCTGTGGCGCAGTGGGTTAACGCCCCTGCCTGAAGTGCCAGCATCCCATATGGGCGCTGGTTCGAGACCCGGTTGCTCCACTTCTGATCCAGCTCTCTGCCGTGGCCTGGGAAAGCAGTAGAAGATGGCCTAAGACTTTGGGCCCCAGCACCCACGTGGGAGACCCAGAAGAAGCTCCTGGCTCCTGGCTTTTGATCGGTGCAGC
Source organism: Lepus europaeus (assembly GCF_033115175.1). NCBI lineage: Eukaryota > Metazoa > Chordata > Mammalia > Lagomorpha > Leporidae > Lepus > Lepus europaeus. Next base: position 129,557 of record NW_026909187.1, read on the forward strand.
TATGGCCGTTGTGGCCAACTGGGGTGTGAACCATCGGATGAAAGACCTCTCTCTCTCTCTCTCTCTCTCTCTCTCTCTGCCTCTCCTCTCTTTGTGTAACTCTGACTTTCAAATAAACAAATCTTTAACAAAAACCACTTCTAAATCTGAACTATTAGCCACTGGATCCAAAATGTTGGGAACCACAGAACGGCCCCTAGACTCAGCAGCAGGCACTGGGCCCGTCCGCTTGCCATGGCTGGGCTGGATTATCTGGGTTTCCTCCATGCATACAAAGAAAATCCAAATATTTGCCTTCTGGATCTATTGATTTGTACTCATTGATGAGGTCTGTGCTTAACACCGTGCGTCTAAGCTCGGAGCTAACAATGGGGCGGGGGCGTCTGTGAGAAGCGGTCATCAGGTTAGGACTCCGTGTGCACCTGTGCCTCTCCCGCCGGTCATGTCCCGTCTGCGGTCCGGATGCAACCTGTCCTGCTGCGGACTTAACCTAGCCTGGCTCCTATGGCGACAGAGCCTGCTGCCCCTCCCCCCTGTCCTAGAGTCCGAGGCAGGATCGCAGGGAGAGTGGCCCTGAGTCGTCCATGGCCTGGACAGCTGTCCCGGGGACCTGCACCCTGCACCTCTGTGACACCAAGGCAGGGCAGGGTTATCTGACACCAGTGGGTGGCCCGAGAGTGAGGTTCGCTGGCGCTCGGAGGTCTTGAGGGACCTCCAGCGAGAGCAGTGGCCAATGTGGGTCAATTTCTTTCTTTTTTCAAAAGATTTTATTTATGTATTTGAAAGGCAGAGTTAAAGAGAGAGGGAAAGACACAGAGAGAGAGAGAGAGGGGTCTTCCATCCACTGGTTCACTCCCCAAATGGCTGCAGTGGCCGGAGCTGAGCCAATCTGAAGCCAGGAGCCAGGAGCTTCTTCCAGGTCTCCCATGTGGATGCTGGGGCCCCAGGACTTGGGCCATCTTCCACTGCTTTCCCAGGCCATAGCAGGGAGCTGAATCGGAAGTGGAGCAGCAAGGACTCGAACCAGCACCCAGACGGGATGCCAACGCCGCAGGAGGAGGCTGAACCCACTGTGTCACAGCGCCGGCCCCGCGGGTCAGTTTCTTTAGTGTCCAGTGGGTTTATAGGCCCTTTAGAACGTGGACTGGGAAAGATCTACAAAGTCAGTAGGACTGGAAGAGGATCCAGGGGGCCCAGTGGCCACGCTGATCACCGGCCCTGGGCACCAGGAGGCCCGGGTGGATGTGGCTGGGGAGGGTGTGTGACAGCTGTCAGGCTTGGGCCCCGCCCGGAAAGAACAGGGAAGTGGGTTGGATGTAGACGCTGTCAGGTGCCTGGGTCTGGATCCTGCCTCCACCACTGTGGGCCGTGGGCCGCGTCTGTGGGCTTCTCGGGACCCCCTTGTCTGTCGGGTGAGCCCGGAGCCGTGCCCTCTGCAGGAGGGGGTGGCCGACACTGTCAAGGGCGCTCACAACCCCCTCGGGCTTCGCGGGCCAGATGGTCCCTGCGCGTCTCTTCCGCTCCGCTGTTGTAACTTGAAAGCAGCCGTGGACAATATGTAAATGAATGGGCGTGCTGTGTGCCAATAAAACTTTATTTATAGGCACTGGAATTTGAATTTCATAGACTTTGCGTGTGTCATAAAATAGTTGTCTTTTTTTCTCTTTTTCTCCCCCCCCCCCCCCCCAAACTATTTAAAAATGCAAAGACCATCTGGACTCCGGACTGTGTAGCAGCCGGCAGTGAGCTGGGTTTGGCCTGGGGGCCGTTGTTCGGTGACTCCCGATACAGAATCGTGCCTGACACGTGCTCATTAAATGTTCGTCACAGGGGTCAGTGTTGTGGTTAAGCGGCTGCCTGTGACCTCAGCATCCTGTATGAGCATAGGTTCGAGTCCCGGCTGCTGCATTTCCGATCCAGCTCTCTGCTGTGGCCTGGGAAGGCAGTGGAGGATGGCCCCAAGTCCTTGGGCCCCTGCATCTGCGTGGGAGACCTGGATGGAGTTCTAGGCTCCTGGCTTCGGCCTGGCCCAGTCGTGGCCATGGGGGGAGAGAACCAGTAGATGGAGGATCTCTCTCTCTCTCTGCCGTTCACATAAATAAACAAATCTACAAGAAAAACAAACGAACGTTACTCATGGATCTGCTCTCTCTCTCTCTGTTCATTTCATCCGAGGAGGGTGGATTGAAGACAATCAAGTAGTTGGCCCAGAAGGAGACGGCTCGGGCTGCGGGAGGCCGGATGCTGGCTCCAGGGAGGGAAGCCGGGTTTGTCTTGCATCTGCCCTGCGCCCCGCCCCTGAGAGGGGGCCTCGGTTCTGTGGCCTGAATCGACAGGGCAGTGGGCCGAGGCCTCCAGCAGCTGGGAACGCCTGCTGTTGGAGCTGGCGGCCTTGGTGTAGTGAGCCGTCACAGGAAGTGTCAGGGCCAGGCCCCCCCCCAGTGCCCCTGGCGTGCAGCCCCGGGTGGCTCGCAGGCTGGGCACACGGACGTGCAGAGGGGGCCACGCTGGTTCTCATGGGCTTGGGCGC